>NC_083314.1:105963168-106107030 GCF_963455315.2 Globicephala melas
CCTTTATCTTCTAGATGAAATCTCCAAAAATTTTTATTATATACCCTAATCAGTAAAAATTCTGAACAAATACCCCTATATGTATATTTATCTATAAATTATATATATACTATTCTATTGTTATCATGAAATCCACAAAAATAGAAATTTTAAAAAGAAATGAAAATGAAATAAACATTTTAAATAGCTTTTTGAAACTTATTTAACAAACAAACAAAAGCCCTGGGGCCATAACTTTTTAAAATATTAACAATTTTAGTGAGAGCAATGAATTCAGCATGCTTCATTACTTCTAAAATCTTGGTTTAATACTTAATGGCAAAGCAATCTGAAAGCCTTGGTTCTAAACTGGAACATTTAGATTTAGTGGTTGTCACAGCTGGGGAAACAAATGACACCTCACAAAGATATAAGATTAAAAGGTCTAAATGGAAAAAGTCCACTGTTGACTATACCTTCCAATTCCTTTTTATGCAAAAATTTGGCTTAATCAGAAAACACTGCATCTTTATATTTTTAACAATAATTTCAGTGAAGTTTTAAACTCTGCTGAAACTGACTGTAATATGATTTTATGTGTCAATTTGGCTGGGCCACACTGCCCAGATATTTGGTCAAATATTATCAGATGTTTCTGTGAAGGTGTTTTGGAATGAGATAATATTTAAATTGCTTAATTTGGAATATGTAAAGCACATTACCCTTCATAATGTGGGTGGGCCTCATTCAATCAGTTAAAGGACTTACTAGAACAAAAACTGACCTACCTCCTTCAAGAAAAATGCTGCCAGTAGGCTGCCAACAGACTGTCTTTGGGCTAGCTAGAACTGCAACTCTTCCCTGGGCCTACCTTGCAGAGTTTGGACTTGTCAAGCCTCCAAAATCATGTGACCCAATTACTTATAAATCAATTTCTCTCTCTCACACACACACACACACACACACACACATCCTTGGTTCACACTGACTTTAAAACAAGCAATAAATTTCTTTTAATGTTTTAAGTGTGCAGATACAGTAGTTGCAGGTGACATCATTTTTAGCAACAAAATTCTACAATGATGAATGCATTTCCAAACATTCATCATCAAAATTCTTTTTCCATAGCTCAAGTTTCTTTGGAAAAGTAACTATACATTCACTACTAAAGTTTCCCTTTTATCTTGAAAAACCAGATTTTCTCAAAAGTACCTGCTAGGAAAGCATATTACTAACAGCCACTTATTAAACATCAACAAATTAGAAACAACAGGAGATGAACAGCAAACCTGTGTGAAACAAAGTTTTTCAATAGTCCCTCACCATTTCATTTGGAAATACTGTAAAAAGTCTACTATATTTCAAAGGTATTATTTTTATAAAATTAACCATAATAAAAATATGCTGTAATATTCTGTGGACTTCTCACTTTAATTTCCTTTGCTTACCTATAAATGATGAAGTGAATAAATTGCAACCATACCCCAATTTCCTTTTTAAAGGAAATTATTAATGCACTGCTTTATCAGTGGTTATTACATGGTTTTTTCATAAAACACTGTTCAAGTCACTTCCTTTTGAGAATAAATCTTCAACACATCTTTCCTTTAGTGGTTCACAAAAACAGTACTTCAAAATATAATTCATTATCAAAACAGAATCTAGCAAACGTTGTAAGCTGAGATATTAGAAATATGTGTACTATAATAAACTGTATAGCAAATTTTCAGCATATAATTTTTCCTAAAATATATTTCTTTACTCAACAAACAGTATTTGTTGAGATCATTAGTCAGTCACCATGTTGTTTTACACATATCACCATTTTTACCACAAAAGGAAAAGTAAGGACATTTTTAATAGCATGCTTTTTTTTTTTTTTCCCACACCACGATGTTGCGGGATCTTAGTTCCCCGGCCAGGCACTGAACCTGGGCCCTGGGAGTGAAAGTGCAGAGTCCTAATCACTGGACACAAGGGAATTCCCAGCATGCTGTCTTTTACCATTAACTCTGAAATTTCAAGAGGATTCCAGTCAGTCAGGTTTACTGCAGCATTATTCATAATAAGCAAAAGTTGGAAACCACATGTCCATCAACAGATGAATGGATAAACAAAATGTAGTGTATACGTACAATGGAATATTACTCAGCCTTAAAAGGATATTCTGACACATACTACAAAATGGATGAATCTTGAAGATATTATGCTAAGTGAAATAATCTAGACACAAAAGGACAACTACTGAATGACCTCATTTATGTGAGGTACCTAAAGCAGTCAAATGCATATAGACAGAAAGTAGAAGGTGGTTGGTTCCCAGGGGCTAAGGGCAGGGAAGAATGGGGAGTTACTGTTTAATGGGTAGTTTCCATTTGGGAAGATGAAAAAAGTTCTGGAAACGGATGGTGGTGATGACTGCACAACACTGGGAGTATACTTAAAGCCAACAAACTGTACGCTTGAAACGGTAAACGTAATGTTACCTATATTTTACTACAATGAAAAATATTTGTCAATAAATTCAAGGAAATTTAGTACAGTCTTCATTGGTTATCACATGATTTTAAGCATCACTTTTAAAAAAAGAGCAGAGGTCAGGGTGGCCAAGGTGCCAGAGTAGGAAGGCCCTGAGCTCACCTCCTCCCAAGGGCACACCAAAATTACAACTATTTACAGAGCAACTATTGATGAAAAAGACCAAAAGACTAGCAGAAAAGATCTACCACTAAAGATATAAAGAAGGAGCCATAATGAGACAAGTAGGAGGAGCAGAGATGCAGTACAGTCAAGACCCATAGCCCCAAGTGGACCCACTTGGATATATAGGAGAATAATTACAACTGCAAAAGTTCTGGCCAAGGAGCCCCACATTGGGATCCCCAGCCCAGGTGTCCTGCACCAGAAATACAAGCATCCAGAACGTTTGGCTTTGAAGGCCAGTGGGGCTTACTTTCAGAGAACCAGAGAGCTGAGGGAAATAGAGAAACATCCACTCTTAAAGGATGCACACAAAATCTCACACATTCCGGGACCCAAGGCAGAAGCAGTAATTTGAAAGGAGCCCAGGTCAGAACCTACTGTTAATGTTGGAGAGACTCCTAGAGGGGTAGGAGGCAACTGGAGCTCACCCTAGGGACATAGACAATGGCAGAAGCAATTTAGGGGAGCTCGTTCTACCATGAAGACATTGGTGCTGGCAAGTGACATTTTGAATCCTCCCTCTAGCTTATTAGCAGGGACCTGACCCTGCCCAACACCCTCTCAGCACCAGTACTGGGATGCTTCAAGCCAAGCAGCCAGCCAGGCAGGGATACAGTCCCACCTAACAGCAGGCTGACACCAGCCCCGAGAAACCTTAGATCCAGCCCCAAACACAAGCAGGCCAGCACCAACTTTGCAACACTTCAGACCCTGCAGCCAGCCATGTCAGGAACAGTCCCCACACATCAGCAGGCAGACAATAGATCTGGAACCCCAGCCCCACAACCACCCACGTGAGAACCTAGCTCCACCCACCAGTGGGCCAACACTAGCCCTGGGACCACCCAGGGCTCTGCGGCCAGAAGCCTCATTATCCAGCTCCACCCACCAGTGGTTGGCAGTCTCTGCACAAGGCAGGGCCTGGCAACCAACCAGACCAAAGGCAAACCATGCCTACCAGACCACCCAGAGTCGTCAGCCCACCAAAACAGAGGGACCCACACAGCCCATATAGTGTTTACCACTGGAGCATACAGCTCTGGTGACCAGAGGAAAGTGTGCTGCTGGGATGCACTGAATGTATCCTACAAAAGGCCACATCTCCAAGGTTAGGAAGTGTAACCAACTTACCAAACACACAGAAATAGAAACAGTAAGTTAGTCAAAATGAGGGAAGAGAGGAGTATTTTCCAAATGAAAGAATGAGATAAAACCCCAGAATAAGAACTAATTGAAGTTGAGATACGCAATCTAGCTAATAGAGTTCAAGGTAATTATGACAAAGATGTTCAAAGAAATTGGAATAATAATGGACAAAGAGAATGAGAAGTTAGAAGTTCTAACAAAGACTTAGAAAATATAAAGAAGAATCAGAGATAAAGAATACACTAACTAAAAAATATACACGGAAACAACAGTAGATTAGATGATACAGAGGAATGGATCAGCGAGCTAAAGGACAGAGCAATGGAAATCACTGAAGCTGAAGAGAAAAACAAACAAACAAAAAGAATAAAAACAAATGAGGATAGTTTAAAAGACCTCTGGAACAACATCAAACACACTAACGTTTGCATTAAAGGAGTCCCAGAAGGAGAAACAAAAGCAAGAAAGTGGCAGAGAACACATTTGAAGACACAACAGCTAAAAACATCCCTAACCTGAGAAAGGAAACAGACATCCAGGTCCAGGAAGCACAAGAGGATTAACCCAAAGAGGACCACTCCAAGACACACTATAATTAAAACAGCAAAACATAAAGAGAGAATATTAAAAGCAGCAAGGAAAAAGCAACAAGTTATGTACAAGGGAACTCCCATAAGGCTATCAGCTGACTTTTCAGGAAACGCTCTGCAGGCCAAAAAGAAGTGGCACAATATACTTAAAGTGATGAAAGGAAAAAACCTACAACCAAGAATACTCTACCCAGCAAGACTTTCATTCAGATTTGTTGGGAAATAAAAAGTTTTACAGATAAGCAAAAGCTAAAGGAGTTTAGCACCACCAAATCAGCTTTACAAGAAATGTGAATGGGACTTCTCTAAGTGAAAAAGAAAAGGCCACAACAAGAAATATAAAAATTATGAGAGGAAAAATATCATTGGCAAAGGCAAATATAAAGCAAGAGTATAAATAAATAAATAAATAAATAAAGGATATTAAATCAACCACATATAAAGCTAGTAAGAAGGTTAAAAGACAAAGAAGTAAAATCATCTATATCCACAATAAGTAATTAAGGAATACACAAAACAAAAAGATGTAATATATGATGTCAAAACAGTAAACGTTGGGGGGATAGGGGAAGTAAAAATGCAGAGTTGTTAAAATGCATTCAAACTTAAGAGATCAGCAACGTAAAATAATCATACATACATATATATACACATACAGATTTCTACATATAAACCTCACAGGAACCATAAACCAAAAATCTACAATAGATACACACACAAATAAGAAAAAGGAATCCAAATACAGTATTAAAGACAGTCTTCAAACCAGAAGGGAAGAGAGCAAAAGAAGGAGAGGAACAAAGAAAGAACTACAAAAACAACCAACAAAATGGCAGTAAGTACATACCTATCAATAATTACTTTAAATATAAATGGACTAACTGCTCCAATTAAAACACTCAGGGTGGCTGAATGGATACAAAAACAAGACCCATATACATGCTGCCAACAAGACTCACTTCAGATCTAAACACACACACAGATAAAAAGTGAGACAATGGAAAAAGGTACTGCATGGAAATGGAAATCAAAAGAAAACCAGGGAAGCAATATTACATCAGACAAAACAGACATAAAAACAAAGACTATAACAAGAGACAAAGACATTACTTAATGATCAAGGGATCAATCCAAGAAGACATAACAATTGTAAATATATACTCAACTAACATAAGAGCATCTAAGTACATAAAGTAAATATTAACAGACATAAAGGGAGAAATTGACAGTAACACAATAATAGTAGAGGACTTTGACACCCCAATTACATCAAAGGACAAACAATGAGACAGAACATCAATAAGGAAACACTGGACTTAAATGATACATTAGACCAGATGGATTTAATTGATATAGAGAACATTCCATCTGAAAGCAGCAGAAAACACATTCTTTTCAAGTGTACATGGAACATTCTCCAGAATAGATCACATGCTAGGCTTCGAACAACTCAATAAATTTAAGAAGATTAAAATCCTATCAAAAATCTTTTCCAACTACAACACTATGAGACTAGAAATCAACTATAAGAAAAACACTGCAAAAACCACTAACACGTGGAAGCTAAACAATATGCTACTAAACAACCAATGGATCACTGAAGAAATAACAAAAAGAAATTTTAAAAATACCTGTAGACAAGTGAAAATGAAAACACAACAACCCAAAATCCACAGGACACAGCAAAAGCAGTTCTAAGAGGGAAGTTGATAGCAATACAAGCCAACCTCAGGAAACAAGAAAAATCTCAAATAAATAATCTAACCTTACACCTAAAGGAACTAGAAAAATAAGAACAAATACAACCCAAAGTTAGTAGAAAGAAAGAAATCATGAAGACCAGAACAGAAATAAATAAAACTGACTTAAAAAAAAAAAAACGAAACTAAGGGCTGATTCTTTAAAATGAAAAATAAGACACTAACCAGACCTATGAAGAAAAAAAAAGAGAGAGAATGAGGGGGTCCAAATCAACAAAATCAGAAATGATGAACAGATTTCTAGGTACGTACAATCTCCCGAGACTGAACCAGGAAGAAATAGAACTATCAACAGACCAATTACCAGTAATGAAATTGAATCAGTAAACAAAAAACTCCCAGCAAACAAAACTCCAGGACCAGATGGCATCACAGACAAATTCTACCAAACATTTAGAGAAGACTTAACACCTATCCTTCTCAAACTGTTCAAAAAACTACAGAGAGGGCTTCCCTGGTGGCGCAGTGGTTGAGAGTCCGCCTGCCGATGCAGGGGACACAGGTTCGTGCCCCGGTCCGGGAGGATCCCGCATGCCATGGAGCGGCTGGGCCCGTGAGTCATGGCCACTGAGCCTGTACGTCCAGAGCCTGTGCTCCGCAGCGGGAGAGGCCACAGCAGTGAGAGGCCCGCGTACCACAAAAAAAAAAAAAAAACTGCAGAGAAGGAACACTTCTGAACTCATTCCATGAGGCCACCATCACCCTGATACCAAACTCACAGACAAAAATATCACAGAAGAAGAATATTAGAGGCCAATATCACAGATGAACACAGATGCAAAAATCCTTAAAAATACATTATCAAACCGAATTCAACAAGACATTAAAAGTATCATACACCATGATGAAGTGGGATTTATCCCAGGGATGCAAAGATGGTTCAATATCCACAAATCAATCCATGTGATACACCATATTCACAATCTCAAGAATAAAAAAAAAATCATATGATCTTCTCAACAGATACAGAAAAAGCTTCTGACAAAATTCAACACCCATTTACGATAAACTCTCAACAAAGTGGTATAGAGCAAAAACATCTCAACATAATAAAACATAATAAAACATCTCAACATAATAAAGGCCATATATGACAAGTCCACAGGTAACACACACTCAATGGTGTTCCTCTAAGATCAGGAACAAGACGTGGATGCCTACTCTCATCACTTTTATTCAATATAATATTGAAGTCCTTGACACAATCAGACAAGAGAAAGAAATAAAAGGAATCCAAACTGGAAGGAAGATGTAAAACTATCACTGTCTTCAGATGACATGATACTATACATAGAAAAATCCTGAAGACAGCACCAAAAAACCACTAGAACTAACTAATGAATTCGGTAAAGATGAAGAATACAACATTAATATACAGAAATCTACTGCAATTCTATACACCAACAACAAACTATCAGAGAGAGTAATTAAGAAAACAATCCATTTACAATTGCACCAGAAAGAATAAAATACCTATGAATAACTCTAACTAAGGAGGTAAAAGACCTTAACTCATAAAAGTATAAGACACTGATGAAAGAAACTGAATACAACACAAACAAATGGGGAAGATATACCGTGCTCATTGATAGGAGGAATTAATACTGTTCAAATGCCCATACTACATAAGGAAATCTACAGATTCAATGCCAGGCCTATCAAAATACCAATGGCATTTTTTTTTCACAGAACTATAACAAACAATTCTAAAATTTGTATGGAAACATAAAAACTCCCATACAGCCAAAACAATCTTGAGAAAGAAGAACAATGCTAGAGGTATCATGCTCCCTGGCTTCAAAGTACACTACGGAACTACAGTAATCAAAACAGTATGGTAGGGACGTCCCTGGTGGCACAGTGGTTAAGAATCCGCCTGCCAATGCAGGGGACGTGGGTTCGAGACCTGATCCAGGAAGATCCCACATGCTGCGGAGCAACTAAGCCTGTGTACCACAACTACTGAGCCTGCACTCTTGAGCCTGTGTGCCACAACTACTGAAGCCCATGCACCTAGAGCCCGTGCTCCACAACAAGCCACCACAATGAGAAGCCCGCACACTGCAACAAAGACTAGCCTCACTTGCCACAACTAGAGAAAGCCTGTGCACAGCAACAAAGACCCAACACAGCCATAAATAAATAAATAACTAGATAAAATTTATTTTTAAAAAAACAGTATGGTTCTGGCACAAAAACAGACACAGATCAATGAAACAGAACAAACAGTCCAGAAAGAAACCCACCCTTTAATGGTCAATTAATCTTTGATAAAGACGGCAAGAACATACAATGAAGAACAGACAGTCTCTTTGATAAATGATGTCGGGAAAACTGGACAGCTACATGCAAAAAGTCAAACTGGACTACTCTCTCATATCATGCACTAAAATTAATTCAAAATGGATAAAAGACTTAAATGTAAGACCTGAAACCATAAGGTTTTGAGAGGAAAACGCAAGCAGTAAGTTCTTTTATATCAGTCTTACTAATATTTTTTTTTTGGATATGTCTCCTCAGGGAAGGGAAACAAAAGCAAAAATAAAACAACTGGGACTACATCAAACTAAAAAGCTTTTGCACAGCAAAGTAAACTATCAACAAAATGAAAGCGCCACCTACTGAATGGGAGAAGATATTTGCAAACAATATATTAAATAAGGGATTAATATACAACATATAGAAAGAACTCATACAACTTAAGATAAAAAATACAAACAACCCAGTTTTATAAAAAAGGCAGAGGATCCGAATAAACATTTCTCCAAAGAAGACATACAGATGGCCAACAGGCACACAAAAAAGATGCTCAACATCACTAATCATCAGGGAAATGCAAATCAAAACCACAATGAGACATCGCCTCACACTTGTCAGAATGGCTATTATCAAAAAGACAACAAATAACAAGTGCTGGTGAGGATGTAAAGGGATTCCTTGTGCACTACTGGTGGGGATGTGAACTGGTTCAGCCACCGTAGAAAACAGTATGGAATTTTCTCAAAAAACTAAAAATAGAAGTAACATATGATATAGGAATTCCACTCCTGGGTATTTACCTGAAGAAAAAAACACTGATTAGAAAAGATATATGCACCACTATGCTCACTACACCATTATTTACAATAGCCAAGACGTGGAAGCAACCTAAGCGCCCATCAATAAATGAATGGATAAAGAAGATTTGGCATACATATACAATGGAATATTACTCAGCCATAAAAAATGAATGAAATTTTGCAATTTGTGACAACATGGATAGACCTAAACAGTATTATGCTAAGTGAAATAAGTCAGACAAAGACAAATAGTGTGATTTCACTTATGCATGGAATCTAAAACAGCACAATGAACAAGCATAACAAAACAGAAACAGACTCAAAGATACAGAGAACAAACAGGTGGTTGCCAGAGGGGAGGGGGATGGGGGCAGGAAAGAAACAGGTGAGGGAGATTAAGAGGTTCAAACTTTCATTTGAAAAATACATGAGTCATGGGGATGAAATGTACAGTGTTGGGAATATAGTCAATAACTATGTGATATCTTTGTGTGGCAACATGTTGTAACTAGACTTACTGTGATCATTTTGAAAGGCAGGGAAATATCAAATCACTATGTTGTGCAACAGGAACGAACATAGAGCTGTAGGTCAATAATACTTCAAAACAAAACAAATTCATAGAAAAAGAGATCAGATTTGTGGTTACCAGAGGGGGAGCTGGGGGAACTAAATGAAGGCAGTCAAAAGGTACAAAATTCCCTTGTAAGATAATTACTAAGGAATGTAATGTACAACATGACAAATATAATTAACACTGCTGTGTAGTACATATGAAAATTGTTAAAAGAACAAACCCTAAGAGTTCTCATCCCAAAGAAAAAGTGTTTTATATTTCTTTAATTTCATATCTGTATGAGATGATGGATGTTCACTAAACTTGTTGTGATGATGATTTGACTTACATAAATGATTATCACAAGTCAAATCAATATGCTGCATATCTTAAACTTATACAGTGCTGTATATCAATTATATCTCAAACTGGAAAAAAATGCAGACGTCATAATCTGGATTCTTATTTTTCAAACTCTCGATAATTATGATAGCTTCACATTATCATTATCTGATATCAAAAGATACAAAATACATTCAGGGCAAGTTTTATGACGAACACGAACAGATTAGTGGCCATATTTCAAATAATCTTCTCAATAATCTCTGGGAGGGAGGCCACCTCTAGTCCACATGATTATATAACCACTGTGTAATATGGAAGAACAAATATGACTCCATATTGGATCTATTTCTTTTACTTTAACCTTTGTATTCTATCAATTGCTCTTACTGCAAATTAAGAATGTTGCTTATAACCTGAATTATACAGGATAGCCCATTCTCAAGGCCAGTCTGACCTTTCAAGGTATGACAATTTTCTATTCAACGTAGAGATAAAAAGTTGCAGAAACAGAGAATAACATTTATCCTGTTGGAGGTTTATAGGAACATCGTGACTGGACCTACATAGATAGCTGCAAGAACAAAGGATCCGGCACCAAGAAGTTTGCAGCAACCAATCACTGTCCCTCCCCTTTTAGTATAAAAGAAGCCTGAATTCTAACTGTGTTAAGATGGTTCTTTGGGACACTAGTCCACCATCTTCTCGGTCTGCTGGTTTCCTGAATGAAGTCACTATTCCTTGCCCGAACAATTCACCTCTTGATTGACGGGCCTGTCGTCTGTCATGGGATGAACAGCATGAGCTTGGACTTGGTAACAACTGTATTTTCTTTTCTAATAAACATTGTTTATAATTTTTCTCAAGCACATTAACATGAGAAACATCAGTTTTGCCATTTCTTACCATTTGCCTATGATCACATTATACTATTCTATTTAATCCATGGTTTGTTTGTATAAAATGTTGAGTCAGCAGACAAGACTGCAGTGTCAATTCATACTTAAAATACAAGTAAAGTGCTGTTTATTATATTTTAGATAACATATATAAATAGAAGCTCTAAGCTCTTTTCTCCCTTTCTCAGTGATCATCTTGTGCTCTACTTTGAAGACTCCTGCTTTAAAGTATGCATTAACATCTGATCTTTATCAAGTCCTCCTTACCCTACTGATATGGTCTTACTGTTTTTCTGTTATCTTTACCTTCTGTTGCATCCACATAGAATTCCAGTTTTCTATTTAAGTTAATCACCTTCCAAATTAAATTTAGAATACATTAAGCCAAATTTACATATTCCCCTAAGTCTATTTCAAGCTCTTTCAGGTTTCCCAAAGAAAAATTAAATCATCTAAAGGATTTGGGGGACTTCCCTGGTGGTCCAGTGGTTAAGACTCCGCTTCCACTGCAGGGGGCGCAGGTTCCACACCTGGTCGGGCAAACTAAGATCCTACATGCCGCAGAAAAAAAGAAGAATTTGGTATCTGAGATCTGTGTCAGACTATTTAAAAAGTTTTAATGTCATTCCTATTTTCTCCAATACTGAAAACACTCATACTATAATTCAACTGGACAGAACCTTGGGCTATATCTATATATTAACTCTCTAAAAGGTATTTTTAGAGTTGCTCACCATAACAAACATATAAAAGCTAACCTATTCAGAATACTGAGAAAGTACGGTCAAATTTTATTTTTCAGTTAGTGAAGGTTAAGTTACAAGCTATAAAATCTCTTTGGATACAATTCTTAATTTTTAATGTTGATTTTGAAAGTGTTCAAAAATATCACTGGAGAACTGAACAAACAGAAGATATTAGAGAAGCACAATAGTTAAGTTAATTATATTTGACAGCTTTACATATTTTTCAGTAAATAGATCCGCAATAAAAGCCAACTAAAAGCATAGCAATCAGCATTAAAAGGTAGAATAGGACTTCCCTGGTGGCGCAGAGGTTAAGAATCCACCTGCCAATGCAGGGGACACGGGTTTGATCTCCGGTCCGGGAAGATCCCACATGCTGCGGAGCAATTAAGCCCGCGCACCACAACTACTGAGCCTGCACTCTAGAGCCCGTGAGCCACAACTACTGAAGCCCGTGCATCTAGAGCCCATGCTCCGCAACAAGAGAAGCCACCACAATGAGAAGCTCCCACTCACCGCAACTAGAGAAAGCCCACGTGTAGCAACGAAGACCCAACACAGCCAAAAATAAATAAATTAATTAATTAAAAATAAATAAATAAAAGGCAGCATAAAAGCAAGATATACATGTTTGAATACAAGTGAAACAAAGTTCTCTGCTTTGTAAACATTTGGGGGGGAAATGTGACTTGAAAAAAAAGTGCCTCTAAAAAATGGAAGTCTTGAAATAGAAAAATTTAAATATTATCATACTATATAGCCCTGTTATAAATTACTTTTTGCCTCAAATTGTAAATCCACAAACCGTAAATAAGACTTTATGTCAAATATAGATTTAATGTCATACCATTCAATACAGAAGAAACATTTTTTAAGATAAATTTTAGGAGACTTCCGGGAAGATGGCGGAAGAGTAAGACGCGGAGATCACGTTCCTCCCCACAGATACACCAGAAATACATCTACGCATGGAACAACTCCTACAGAGCATCTACTGAACGCTGGCAGAAGACCTCAGACCTCCCAAAAGGCAAGAAACCCCCCACGTACCTGGGTAGGGCAAAAGAAAAAACTAAACAGAGACAAAAGGATAGGGACGGGTCCTGCACCAGCGGGAGAGAGCTGTGAAGGAGGAAAAGTGTCCACACACTAGGAAGCCCCTTCGCGGGTGGAGGCTTCGGGAGGCGGAGTGGGGGAGCCTGGGAGCCGCGGAGGAGAGCACAGCAACAGGGGTGCGGAGGGCAAAGCGGACAGATTCCAGCGCAGAGGATCGGGCCGACCGGAACTCGCCAGCCGAGAGGCTTGTCTGCTCGCCCGCCGGGGCGGGCGGGACTAGGAGCTGAGGCTCCGGCTTTTGTCGGAGCGCTGGGAGAGGACTGAGGTTGGCGGCGTGAACACAGCCTGCAGGGCGTTAGTGCACCGCGGCTGGCCGGGAGAGAGTCCGGGGAGAAGTCTGGAACTGCCGAAGAGGCAAGAGACTTTTACGTCCCTCTTTGTTTCCTGGTGCACGAGGAGAGGGGATTAAGAACGCTGCTTGAGAGAGCTCAGGGACGGGCGCGAGCCGCGGCTAAAAGTGCGGAGCCCAGAGACGGACATGAGACGCTAGGGCCGCTGCTGCCGCCACCGGGAGGCCTGTGTGCGAACACAGGTCACTAGCCACACGCCCTTCCGGGGAGCCTGTGCAGCCCGCCACTGCCAGGGTCCCGGGATCCAGGGACAACTCCCCCGGGAGAACGCACAGGCGCGCCTCAGGCTGCAACTTCTCCCCGGCCTCTGCCGCCGCAGGCCCGCCCCACACTCCGTGCCCCTCCCTACCCCCGGGCCTGAGTGACCCAGAGCCTCCGAATCAGCGGCTCCTTTAACCCCGTCCTGTCTGAGCAAAGAACAGACGCCCTCCGGCGACCTACACGCACAGGCGGGGCTAAATCCAAAGCTGAGCCCCTGGGAGCTGTGAGAACAAAGAAGAGAAAGGGAAATCTCTCCCAGCAGCATCAGAAGCAGCGGATTAAAGCTCCACAATCAACTTGATGTACCCTGCATCTGTGGAATACCTGAATAGACAACCAATCATCCCAAATTAAGGAGCCCTGTGGATGAAAGGCTCTTGGTGCTGCAGCCAGGAGTCAGTGCTGTGCCTCTGAGGTGGGAGAGCCAACTTCAGGACACTGATCCACAAGAGACCTCCCAGCTGCACATAATATCAAACAGCAAAAATTTCCGAGAGATCTCCATCTCAACGCCAGCACCCAGCTTCACTCAACGACCAGCAAGCTACAGTGCTGGACATCCTATGCCAAACAACTAGCAAGACAGGAACACAACCCCACCCATTAGCAGAGAGGCGGCCCAAAATCATAATAAGTCTACAGACACCCCAAAACACACCACCAGACGTGGACCTGCCCACCAGAAAGACAAGATCTAGCCTCATCCACCAGAACACAGGCACTAGTACCCTCCACCAGGAAGCCTACACAACCCACTGAACCAACCTTAGCCACTGGGGACAGACACAAAAAACAACAGGAACTACGAACCTTCAGCCTGCAAAAAAGGAGACCCCAAACACAGTAAGATAAGCAAAATGAAAAGACAGAAAAACACACCGCAGATGAAGGAGCAAGATAAAAACCCATCAGACCTAACAAATGAAGAGGAAATAGGCAGTCTACCTGAAAAAGAATTCAAAATAATGATAGTAAGGTTGATCCGAAATCTTGGAGATAGAATGGACAATAGAATGGACAAAATGCAAGAATCAGTTAACAAGGACCTAGAAGAACTAAAGATGAAACAAGCAACGATGAACAACACAATAAATGAAATTAAAAGTACTCTAGATGGGATCAATAGCAGAATAACTGAGGCAGAAGAACGGATAAGTGACCTGGAAGATAAAATAGTGGAAATAACTACTGCAGAGCAGAATAAAGAAAAAAGAATGAAAAGAACTGAGGACAGTCTCAGAGACCTCTGGGACAACATTAAACATACCAACATTCGAATTATAGGGGTTCCAGAAGAAGAAGAGAAAAAGAAAGGGACTGAGAAAATATTTGAAGAGATTATAGTTGAAAACTTCCCTAATATGGGAAAGGAAATAGTTAATCAAGTCCAGGAAGCACAGAGAGTCCCATACAGGATAAATCCAAGGAGAAATACGCCAAGACACATATTAATCAAACTGTCAAAAATTAAATACAAAGAAAACATATTAAAAGCAGCAAGGGAAAAACAACAAATAACACAAAAGGGAATCCCCATAAGGTTAACAGCTGATCTTTCAGCAGAAACTCTGCAAGCCAGAAGGGAGTGGCAGGACATATTGAAAGTGCTGAAGGAGAAAAACCTGCAACCAAGATTACTCTACCCAGCAAGGATCTCATTCAGATTTGATGGAGAAATTAAAACCTTTAGAGACAAGCAAAAGCTGAGAGAGTTCAGCACCACCAAACCAGCTCTACAACAACTGCTAAAGGAACTTCTCTAGGCAAGAAACACAAAAGAAGGAAAAGACCTACAATAACAAACCCAAAACAATTAAGAAAATGGGAATGGGAACACACATATCGATAATTACCTTAAATGTAAATGGACTAAATGCTCCCACCAAAAGACACAGATTGGCTGAATGGATACAAAAACAAGACCCATATATTTGCTGTCTACAAGAGACCCGTATGCTAACACATATATATGGAATTTAAGAAAAAAAAAATGTCATGAAAAACCTAGGGGTGAAACAGGAATAAAGACACAGACTTACTAGAGAATGGACTTGAGGCTATGGGGAGGGGGAAGGGTAAACGGTGACAAAGCAATAAAGAGGCATGGACATGTATACACTACCAAACGTAAGGTAGATAGCTAGTGGGAAGCCGCCGCATAGCACAGGGAGATCAGCTCGGTGCTGTGTGACCGCCTGGAGGGGTGGGATAGGGAGGGTGGGAGGGAGGGTGACGCAAGCGGGAAGAGATATGGGAACATATGTATATATATAACTGATTCATTTTGTTGTGAAGCTGAAACTAACATACCATTGTAAAGCAATTATGCACCAATAAAGATGTTTAAAAAAAAAAAAAAAAAAAAGAAGATAAATTTTATTTAACCCATTGAACAACATATCTGGGTTTTCAACTAGATGTTTTAATTACAATACATTAAGAAACAACATAAGTGTGACAACCTCTAAACATTCAAGAGTGATTAATATCTTAAAAGGAAGTGAGGAGAGAAACTAACTTAGCACTATTCATATAAATAATAAAAAGGCAAAGTAAATAGTAAGAGATCCAAACAAGATTCATGCTTGAAATGTTAAAATATTCAGTGAACAAATGTCCATTTTAAATTCTATAACTTTACTAGATATTTTACATTTTTCTAAGCAGGACTCAAAGCAGACCAATTTTGAAATTCCAAGGTGGGGGGGAACACTCTAAAGTTGGTCTCATTACTCTGAATCCAAGGCACAACGTACGATAACAAAGTACAAGTTTGCTTTTCATTTTTATATACCAGTTTCCAAACAATCATTCAAATAGCATCATTTGTTTATTTTGGAAATTAAGCCCTTGTCGGTCCCATCATTTGCAAATATTTTCTCCCAGTCTGTAGGCTGTCTTTTCATTTTGTTTCTGGTTTCCTTTGATGTGCAAAAGCTTATAAGTTTCATTAGGTCCCATTTGTTTATTTTTGCTTTTATTTCTATTGCCTTGGGAGATTGACCTAAGAAAACACTGCTACAAACCATGTATGTCAGAAAATGTTTTGCCTATGTTCTCTTCTAGGAGTTTTATGGTGTCTTGTTTTAAGACGTACATGGTAGTAATGTTTTTGAGTTTATTTTTGTGTATGGTGTGAGGGTGTGTTCTAGCTTCATTGATTTACATGTGGCTGTCCAACTTGCTGAAGAGAACTGTCTTTTCCCCATTGTATAGTCTTCCCTCCTTTGTCAAAGATTAATTGTCCATAGGTGTGTGGATTTATTTCTGGGCTCTCTATTCTGTTCCACTGATCCAAATGTCTGTTTTTGTACCAATACCACACTTTTTGTTTGTTTTTTACTTTTTATTTTATATTGAAGTATAGTTGATTAACAATGGTGTGTTAGTTTCAGGGGTACAGCAAAGTCACTCAGTTATACATATACATGTATCTACTCTTTTTCAAATTCTTTTCCCATTCAGGTTATTACAGATATTGAGCAGAGTTCCCTGTGCTATATAGTAGGTCCTTGTTGGTTATCTATTTTAAATATAGCAGTGTGAATATGTCAATTCCAAACTTCCAATCCATCCCTCCTGTTCTGATTACTGTAGCTTTGTAGTATTAAGTCTGGGAGGATCATGCTTCCAGCTTTGTTCTTTTTCTTCAGGGTTGCTTTGGCAATTCTGGGTCTTTTATGGTTCCATAAAATTTAGGATTATTTGTTCTAGTTCTGTGACAAATGTCATGGGTATTTTGATAGGTATTGCATTAAATCTGTAGATTGCTTTAGGTAGTACAGCCATTTGAACAATATTAATTCTTCCAATCCAAGAGCATGGGATATCTTTCCATTTCTTTGAGTCATCTTCAATTTCCTTTATGAATGTTTTGTAGTTCTCAGCATATAAGTCTTTCACTTCCTTGGTGAAGTTTATTCCTAAGTATTTTATTTTATTTTTTTAATGTTATTTTAAAAGGGATTGTTTGTTTACATTCCTTTTCTGATATTTCATTGTTAGTGTGAAGAAATGCAACCGATTTCTGTATGTTAACCTTGTATCCTGCTACCTGGTTGAATTCATTTATCAGTTCTAGTAGTTTTTGTGTGGAGTCTTTAGGGTTTTCTATATACAGTATCATGTCATCTTTGTATAATGACAATTTTACCTCTTCCCTATCAATTTGAGTACCTTTTATTCCTTTTTCTTGTCTGACTGCTGTGGCTAGGACTTCCAATACTATGTTTAAGAGAAGCAGTGAAAGTGGGCATCCTTATCTTGTTCTAGATTTTAGTAGGAAGGCTTTCAGCTTTTCACCATTGAGTATTATATTGGCTGTGGGTTTGTCATAAATAGTTTTTATTACATTGAGATATGTTCCCTCTATACAGCTCCTACAGTTCAATAACAAAAAACAAACAACCCAATTGAAAAATGGGCAGAAGACCTAAACAGACATTTCTCTGAAGACATACAGATGGCCAATAGGCACATGAAAATTAGCTCAACATCGTTAATTATTAGAGAAATGTAAATCAAAACTACAATGAGGTACCACCTCACACCAGTCGGAATGGCCTTCATTAAAAAGTCTACAAATAAATGCTGGAGAGGGTGTGGAGAAAAGGGAACCCTCCTACACTATTGGTGGGAATGTAAATTGGTGCAGCCACTATGGAAAATAGTACAGAGGTTCCTCAAAAAACTAAAAATAGAGTTGCCATATGATCCAGCAATCCCACTCCTGGGCATATATCCAGATAAAGCTATAAGTCAAAAAGATACATGCACCCCTATGTTCATAGCAGCACTATTCACATTAGCTAAGACATGGAAGCAAACTGAACATCCATCAACAGGTGAATGGATAAGAAGATGTGGTATATATACACAATGGAATACTACTCAGCCATTAAAAAGAATGAAATAATGCCATTTGCAGCAACATGGATGGACCTAGAGATTATCATACTAGGAAGTAAATCAGAAAGAAAAAGACAAATACCATGTGATATCACTTATATGTGGAATCTAAAATGTGACACAAATGAACATATCTATAAGACAAAAACAGACTCACAGATATAGAGAACAGACTTGTGGTTGCCAAGGGAGAGGGGGGTGGAGGAGGGACGGGTGGGGAGTCTGGAATTAGCAGATGCAAACTATATATATATCCTATATATAGGACGGATAAACAACAAGATCCTACTGTATAGCATAGGGAACTATATTCAATATCCTATGATAAACCATAATGGAAAAGAATATGAAAAATATATATATGCATAACTGAGCCACTTTGCTGTACAGCAGAAATTAAACACAACATTGTAAATCAACTATACTTCAATAAAATTTTAAAGAATTAAAAATAAAAAAGCAGAAAAACAAATAGCTTCATTTGTTCATAATGATTTTAGTATTTTTATGGAATTCGATGACTTAATAAATGTTAAAACCAGAAAAGGTAACAAAGTGAACTTCAACACACAGCCTAGCACATACAAGGCACTTACTCCCTGATTGAATAACCATTCTATTTATATATACTTTTGAATTTACAAAGTGTCTTCACATATATTACCAGATATCACCTACAAAACTCTATTGATAAGGCATTTTACAAATGAGAAAACCAAGTTTCTGAAATTAAGGACATCAACCTTTGACTCCAATCTCATTTTCTTTCTACTACAACATGCTATTATTTGATAAATATGTATATAGTAATTAATGTTTATTAGTAAATAATGGTCCCAGATCCTTCATTTTATAAATATGGAAGCTGATGCCCATAATGCTTACCTGATTTACTCATAGATGACTAGCAACCAAAATGGGATGGCACTAGATAATCTTTTTAAATCACTGCCAGTTTTTAGTGCCAGTTTTTAAATCACTGCCATTCTTAGTAACCAAATGAATAACTGTTATAAACAGTGTTATTTAAAATGATGCATTACTTTCACCAGGAGCGAAATATAAGACTGAAAAAAACTTTTTGATCACTGGGGAGCTACAATAAAAGGAACAAATTAAAAATCTCAAAGTTAGAAACTGTCTAATACAAACACACACTGAATGCCATAACCACTCTACAACATTCCTGATAAGAAGTCGTTCAGCGTTTCTTTAGTGGTCTTACCATGAATGAGTAAAACAACTTGGAAGCATGACAGAAGATGGCTGGAGATGGAGGAATGACTTCTACTACCACGAAATAAAGTACAAAGCTCTTAAATAAAAAAATAAGAATCAGAATCCTAAGGCTTTAGGCCTTCAAAGGTAATACCTTCCAATCCCTTCGCACATCTCCCTGCTCCATGCCAGCAAATATTTTGGACTATGGAAAATGTTGGGGAAAGACGAACTAAAGAATTAAGCATTATTCTGAAACCACCTATGGATTAGAAATAAGTAAGAATATTAAGTCATCAAAAAAGGCAACTTATCCTCACTTCGCTATTCTTTCCACTTTCAGCACTGCTCTTATTTCTAGAATTTGTTCTGGATTACTATAGCCAAGTCCAACTTCTTCCATTTCCTTGCCTTAACCATCCCCTTACTTCCTTTTCCAAAACATTCATTCTTTCCACAGCTTCTGTGAAATGTATCTCTCCATCAGAGGTGGGCCAGGATTAAATGTTACCATTTCATATTTAAACTCAAGAAAGCTCTTGTTTCCTTCAGGCACTGTCTTTTAATTTTGTAAAATGGTTAAAGTTATTTTACCTTATTCATTTGGGAACAAAAGGAAAACACTAAATTAAAGCTGGCATCAACACCAACTTAAATGTCCACACCATTCAGCATAAATCAAATGAATTATATGTTGCTCCAAGATTCTACTGAATAGTAATAAGGGTGGTAATAAATTCTATATTTACTCAATCTTCTTACTTTTATCTATATAATGATATGTTTAATGTAGTTTAAATAAAAAGAACTATTTTATGTATCACAAAATATTGTAATTTTTTTAGAAGTCACTACTAAATATTCAATCCTTGTTTCTCTAATTACTTTGACACAGCCTTGCATCCAAATGAAGTCCCAGTAAAGTGCTTTCAGTAAAGCACCAAGGGTCACAACTGTTTAAAAAAACTTTCTTCACTAAAAAGCAGAATAATGACTTTGCTGTCCTAGTTTGGGCTTACTCTATGGCTCCAATTTTCTGCCAAAGTTTCTCCAGCACTTCTGAACACCAAAGTACTACCAAAAACATTTTTAAGATCTAACACAACTGACTTTTCTCATTCTTTGATTCACAAGGGACTGCGGAAATTTCTTCTTTTTGCTTAAGTCTCATGGTGCTGACAAGTCAATTTACAATTGAGGGACAACAACATCTACCCCCAAAGTAAACTGATGAATATTCTTAGTTTTTAAAAAATCAACTTAATTATTTGGATTTATTTTGTGGTTTTGTTTTCTTTTTTAGAAGATACAAACTTATATATTTGAGAAATTCACATACCTTTTAATTTTTACTTAAATTTTTAAATTAAATTTTAAATTAAGCTCTTAGTGACTTCAAATCTATCCAGGTGATCCTTCCAACATCCCTCTACATATTTTTTACTTCTCTCCACAAACTTTCTCCTCTGCTACCTCAGGAACTCACTCCAATAGTCATCTCCATTGTCATTAGCCACATCCCTCTCCTCCCAATAAATTTCAAGAATCTCATTCTCAGCTGGCCCTGTCAACTCAGTATCTCTAGTACCCCAAGGCCTATAATTTTCACTCCCCGCTAAAGACCTCAATCCATTGATCCTGACACATTATTACTATTCCTCACCCCACTCCTGTCTTCATTTCCATCTTCACAGCTTGGATTCCATAAGCCACCATTATAATCACTCCTTGCAAAGAGCCTCACTGTCCTTGCCCCCTTTCACTTTGTCAAATTTCAACCCTAGTTTTATATTCAACTATTGATCAACCCTTTCACACCCCACTGAAGAAAGGTGAAAAAAAGAAAAAGAAATAACCTTGCTGACTGGTCATACTTTGAAATCTGCTTTTAAGGAGAGAAGAGATATGGGATGACAGCTAAAGAAAGAAGTGTGGTTAAGTGTGGGTGGATTTTAGATGGAAGAAACAATATGATTATATGCTAACGGAAATAATACAAAGAAAGGAAAACTGATAATATAGAAGAAAGAGAAGAACTGGAGCAATGAGCACTGAGTAGGTAAGGGTAGATGCATGCATGAGTGAAGAGACTAACCTTTGCTAAAAGCATGCAGTAATAGGAGAGAAGGCAGAGTAAATGGACTCAGGTTTAGGCAGCCTGGTGGCAGTAGCTTGTGGAAAATTCTCTTGTGATCAGTTCTATCCTTTTCAGTAAAATTGGAGGCAAGGTCATTACTTGAGAATAAGGATATAATAGGTATTAGAGATTTGAAGGGGAAAAAAAGAGCACCTCTCCCTCTTTTGCATTCATAATTTAAATCAATAAGCATCAAATATATAAATATAAACAAATATATAATATATATGACAACACAAAAATATTACAATTCTTCAACTTCTCCTCCAAGTATGGTTTATAAATGAATACCAAATGTCCTTAATTCATAGAGCCATGTCTTTTAAAGGCAATGATTTAGCAGGTCATAATAGATTCCACACAAAGAATAAAAAATAACTTATAAAAGATGGTGCTGTGGTAATGAGAATATTGCTCTCAGATTTCTAACCACAGGGATCTAGCTGACCAGGGCACCAGCTGCCAGGCTTCCCACCACCAGCTGTTTCCACATAATGAAGAAGGCATATGTGGCATATGAAGGCATAAAGAAAGATCTGGTTGAGGGAGACCAAGGACTCTTCCAACAGATGAATTTGGCTCAAGAACTCCTTGACAACTTTGTCAAACTCTCCTTAGAACTTCACTGCAGCCTAAGGTACTTCTACTCAATCTTCCTTCCTTCCCCCACCTCTTCCTCCTTTAGGGTCAGACTTGCGTCCTGGTCTTACGGCTCTCTCAGTCTCACTTGGCTCCCTCTCCATTTCCTCTCACATGCATTTCTTGCAGGTTAAATCCCATTTGGGAGGTTGCTTCTCAGAGAACCCAAATTAATACAGCTGAAATTTCTTTAAATGCAACAAATTTAAATCTCTGGGAACAAAACCCTTGTCTCTGAAAATCAAAAGCGTACTTTTACATCATGTTTCTAGTAAGGCTAACAAACATAAAAATCACTGAATAAAAGCAAAGCCTCTAGAGACAGGTTATACAAATTAGAATATAATTTGTTTCCTGTCCTCTGCCCTGCTCTCGTTCTCAAGAAACAGCAAGCTAAAGTCCTTCAGAGTAAGGTACAAAGTGACTGAACACAAGATCATTTGGAACCTTCTCACTTCAGTGAAAAGTCAGTTCAGTACAATTTTTCACTAGTTCAGTACATTTTCACAAACCTTACACTACTTTTTATGTGATTAAAATTTTTGGATCTCACTTGTCACATTATGGCAGGGTTTTATTGAATATGCTTTAAAAAAAGAATTTGATGTCAAGACTGGAGTTCTATTTGCATGTGTGTAAAGTTATCTTTTAATTCATTAAAAATAAGCTAAAGCTCTGAAATCAAAAAATTAAACTTGCTATTCAAAGTTATCTTCTCTTTTATAAAGTAGAAATAGTTACTAAGTGGACATATAATTCCAAATATGAAGCCACAAAGAAAAAAAGACATTTCTAAACACAGTGTTGTTATACAGTTACTGCATTTGATTAGTTAGGTCGATTAGGTCAACAAACGCCCAAGACATTCTTCTTTTTTAAAAAAATTTTAAACTGAAGATGTTTTACTGATTCCCTTCAGTATCATTTTAAAATTGTAATAACATATACATAACATAAAATTTATCATCTTAACTATTTCAGGTGTGCAGTTCAGTGGCATTAAGTACATTCACACTGTTGTACAACCATCACCACTATCAATCTCCAGAACTCTTTTCATCTTACAAAACTGAAACTCTGTACCTATTAAACAATAACTCCCCCTTCTCCCCTCCCTTCAGCTCCTGGCAACCATCATTCTATACTTTCTATCCCTATGATTCTGACTACTCTGGGCCCCTCATATAAGTGAAATCATACAGATATTTGTCTTTCGTGACTGGGTTATTTCACTTAGCATAATGTCCTCAAGGTTCTTCCAAATGGTAGCACGAATCACAATGTCCTTTCTAAGGCTGAATAATATATTCTATTGTAAGTATATAGTACCATTTTGCTTATCTTTTCATCTGTCAATAGACACTTGTGTTGCTTCTACCTTCCAGCTATTGTGAATAATGTTGCTATGAACAAAGATGTACAAATATCTCTTCAAGACCCTGCTTTCAATTCTTTTGGGTCTATACCAAATGAAATTGCTGAATCATACAGTAATTCAATGGTTAATTTTTGAGGAACCACCATATTGTTTTTTCCCCAGCAGCTGGAACATTTTATATTCCCATCCACAGTGCACAAAGGTTCCAATTTCTCCACATTCTTGCCAACAATCGTTTTCTGTATTTTTTAAATACAGCCATCCGAATGGGTGTAAAGTGATGTCTCACTGTGGTTTAGATTTTCATTTCCCTAATGATTAGTAACACTGAATATCCTGTCATGTGCTTATTGGCCAATTGTATATCTTCTTTGAACAAATGTCTATTCAAGTGCTTTGCCCACTTCTTATAGGGTTGTTTAGGTTTTTCTGTTGTTGTTGACTTGAAAGAGTTACTTATATATTCTGGATATTAATCCCTATTCATATATATAATTTGCAAATATTTTCTCCCATTCTGTGGGTTGCCTTTTCACTATGTTGATAGAGTTCTTTAAAGCACAAAAGTTTTATGAAGTCCAATTTATCTATTTTCTCTTTTGTTATCTGTGCTTTTGGTATCACATTCAAGAAATCACTGCCAAATCTAATGTCATGAAACTTTCCCATGTTTTCTTCTAAGACTTTAAGAATTTTAGCTTCTATTACATTTAGATCTTGATTCATGTTCATTCTGAGTTAATTTTTGTACATGCTGTATTCTTTTGTATGTGGATATCCAGTTTTCCCAGCTGAAAAGGTCCCACTGAATGGAGTTGGCACCTTTGTTGAAAATAATTTGACCATGCATGTGAGGGTTTATTCTGGACTTTCTATTCCATTCCATCAGTCTTTATGTCTGTATTCCAGTACCATACTGTAGCTTTGTAATAAGCCTTAAAATCAGTAAATGTGAAATCTTCGACTATGTTCTTTTTCAAGATTATTTTGGCTATTTGGTGTCCCTTGAGAACTCGTATGAATTTTAGAATTGATTTTTCTATTCTGCAAAAAATTTCATGGGGATTTTGACAGAGATTGCATTGAATCTGTAAAATGCTTTGGATAGTATGGACATCTTAACAATATTAAGTCTTCCAGTCTACATACAGGGACATCTTTTATTTATTTGTGTCTTGTTTAATTTCTTTCAGCAATGTTTTATTGTTTTCGGTGGATAACTCTTCCACCTCCTTGGTTATTTATTCCTAGGTATTTTATTCTTCTTGATGCTATTATAAATGGAATTGTTTTCTTAATTTCCTTTCAAATTGTTCATTGTTAGTGTGTAGAAACCGAACTGCTCTGGGAGTGCTGATTCTGTACCCTATAATTTTGATGAATTTGTTTATATTAGTTCTAAAAGTTTTTTGTGCAATATTTAGTGATTCTTACATATAAGATCATGTAATGTGTGAACAGAGATAATTTTACTTATTCTGATCAGATCTGGATATCTTTTATTTCCTTTCTTGAATAACTGCTCTGGCTCAAACTCCCAATACTACGCTGAATAGAAGTAATGAAAGCAGGTATCTTTGTGTTGTTCCTGTTCTTAGAGGGAAAACTTTCAATCTTTCACCACTGAGTATGATGTTAGCTATGGGCAAACAGATGAATTTTAAACTGGGTCCTGGAAAACAGGTAGGATATGGACACCTAGAAACAGGAAAAGAAGGCATTCCAGGAAGAAGGAACTATATTCAAAAGCAGAAAAAAAGAAAAGAAAGTAATTTCCAAAACTTCTGTTAAAATCAGCCACGATCAAAATGGAAAGTATCACCTAGGTCTATACTGTTCATTTTCCAAGAAATAACAGAACTGGCTACCAAAAATAGGTATGCTATTGTCCAAATTCTCTATATCCTTGTTAACCAAATTTTATGATACAGAAATCCTGTGTTGCCAATCTACAAATTCTACTGAACAAGATGGATTAGTAACTAAAAAACAAACAAAAATAACAAAAACAAAACAAAAAAACGCTGTGAGATGCAACAGCATGAACTCTTCTTACTCTTAGCAAATGCCCTTCTAAGTTAAATATAGAGAAATCTTTTTTAAAAAGTAGCCACCTTTTTTAAAAAGTAGCCACCTCATTAGAACAAAAAATCTGGTTAATTTCTGAAATAGTTTTACTGTGAGCACATAAAAAGCAAGTGATGTGGTTCTTGGATAAGTCGCATTTGAACGGTTATTTTTAAGCTACAAATTTCTAAAATACAGGTCACATATAAAGCTTGATATACAATATTTTCAGAAAGGTGACAAAATTTTAAAATTTTTATTCCATATCTTCTAAAATAACTAAATTCACTAGAGTTCTCTTTTCTATGAATACTCAAATATAAAGCATAGTTTATGCAGTGTACTTTTTTCAATTATATTTTTCTTTTTTATTGCAAAATATACAATACATGCATAATGTATGCAATGAATATGTACAGTTTCTACTACAAAAGTATTTATTTTCAGTATTTATTTCATTTAATACTAAAATACTAATTTTAATATCAGTATTTCTTTATCTTGGCATTTACTTCATTTAATATTAAAACATCAGTTTTAATCCCAGTATTTTAAAGTGTTCGGAATCTAGTAACTCCTTTAAAAAAAAAGTGAAACTAAAGCATTTAAAATATAGATTATAAATACATTTCTGTAAATATAAAGTTAATTACAAAATGGCAACTACGAACATAAATTTATAAAATGTGAAACATACATGGTTATTTTAACATAAATTAGCATAAGTAATAAAATATTCTAAAATGAACGAAGTATATACACTGCTGACCATTAATTATAAAACATGAAAATGAAATTTCATTTGACCTTTTTTTAACATAACCTTTCAGTGGAAGATACAATAGCATCATTTTTATTGTGCATATTCTTATGCAAAGTTTTCTAGCTGCTGATACATTTTCTATGTGAAGAGAGCAGTGAGGAGAAAGCTACAAGCTAACACTACATATTTTCCTCTGATGCTTTATTCTTCAAATAGTCTCACCTGCATAACTTTTAAGAAAATCTTTTTAACAGTTTTTTGTTTTTTTTTAAGGGACTAAAATCTTTTTTACCAATAGGGAGCTACAGCTTTTACTTCAAAAAAGCATTTTTGGTTTGGTTTTTATCTCCTTAATTTCCTCATGTAGAGATGGGAGGTTCCAACAGCTACTATATCATTTTCAGTGCTTTCATGTTTATATTCTACTTATTCAGAAAGTCTTTGAATTAAATTACAATTATTCTTGCCACAGAGCTATGCTTTATCAATTATTTTCTTCTTCCTCTTGAAAATTATGGAGTTGACCCTTGCTCAATCTGAAATTCTAATGTAGAGTATGTAACTAGCTGGGAACATCTCAAGATGTAAATGATTCCAAGAAAACTGCATTAATACCAGCAAAAATAGTGCTACATCAGTGCATTAAAATAGCACATGGGGGACTTCCCTGGTGGTCCAGTGGTTAAGAATCCGCCTTCCAATGCAGGGGACATGGGTTCGATCCCTGGTCAGGGAACTAAGATCCCACATGCCACAGGGCAGCTAAGTCCGCGTCACAACTAGAGAGCCCAAGCACTGCAACTAGAGAAGCTCGCACGCCACAATGAAGAGCCTACACACCACAACAAAGACCCAGCGCAGCCAAAAATTAAAAAAAAAAAAGCACATGGCATATCAGACCAAATATCAACACTGCAATAACTATGCACAAATAGTACGTTAATGTTTTCTATGTTCACTTAAAGCATTTATTCAGCTTTTAGTAGACTGTAAGTTCTATATGCAGGATCTTTTTATAATTCTCTGTATCTCCCACCTAGCCCAGTATCATCTACTAGTTCTTGATCTCTGAGCCAAAGCTGTAAAACTGGAGTAATTACATGACTCTAAAGTGAGAACATTAAATGAAATGTAAATAAAGCATTCAACACAGTGCTTAGAACTGGTGGCTATTATTATTCATTCATTTAATTCAACAACTGAATGAGTGTTGAGCTTGGCACTAGGGCTACAATGTGAGTAAAAATATACTTAGTGGGAAGAAGAGTTATTAATC
The DNA here is from genome assembly GCF_963455315.2 of Globicephala melas. Taxonomy (NCBI): domain Eukaryota; kingdom Metazoa; phylum Chordata; class Mammalia; order Artiodactyla; family Delphinidae; genus Globicephala; species Globicephala melas. The sequence goes on from NC_083314.1 coordinate 105,991,062, forward strand.
AAATAATCACAATTTCTCTTTGATTTCATTAGCTGGTACTCCCAGAATAATATTAAATACAGTAGTGATGTTAACAAATGTGGTCAGATTTGTACATCTGAACCTGGACAAACATACAGGTTTTATGTCTTCAAGCAAACTGAATAAAGAATGCTGGGTTTATAAAAAATTACTGTATAATTGTTCTCTGTAAGGAGTCCTTTAAAATAGTATGCATTCTTAGCACAACCGATTTTACTGATCCAAAATAAATTTACATACTATTAGAACATATCTGTTGTGTGAAGCAAGATCTGACGCAAGCTTTACACCTGTATATTATCTAACATCTTCCTTGTTTAATTATACAATTTCTGATAACACAATGGCATCCATATTGATGATCCATCTTCCTACCTGTCCCTCTCATTTCACAGTTCTTTGTAATTTGGGGATCCTACAGATTTTCATTTCTGTTTCACATTAGTCTCTCTATGTTCAGTACTACTTCCCAAATCTCAAACTTGAGCCCAGGGTAATTCAGCGGTTACTTAAGAGTAAAGCAGGGACTACAGCTTGGGATAAACAACTTTAAATCTAGTTTTCTTTATGTTATACTCTTGTGGCCTGGCTCAGATTCTCTGGTCATCTACTTTCATTGTTGTCCCTGCTACCTACTATCCTGGACCACTTCCTGCCACTTTTCCTCTGCCCTCACACCAATAATGCAGCTGACATATTAGCCTTTGTACTGAGACCAGAGAATATGATTAGCAAAACGGAGAGTCAAGAGCAGACACAGTCTTGCAAATTATAACATTCAATATATAGGATGGATAAACAACAAGGTCCTACTGTACAGCACATGGAACTATATTCTATATCCTGAGATAAACCATATGGAAAAGAATATATATATATATATATATATCACTTTGCTATACAACAGAAATTAACACAACATTGTAAATTAGCTGTACTTCAATAAAATTTTAAAAATAAAAATAAAAACCCAATTTGAAAAAAAAAGAGTAGAGACAGTCTTTACGTACATGCATTCGTATTTTTAACATGAAAATCTCTAGAACAGTGCTAACCATCCCTTTGTATTTTCTCTCTTTGATTTCTTGGCTTTCTTTCCCTCAGGCTCATTTTCCTTTTTACTCTAGTCTCTTTCCCTTTCCTCTGTTTGAGACTCTTAACCTACCCCAGGAATGCAATGTAAGTGTGAAATCTAATCATAGGTCCCTCTGGCCAGAAGGAACTTCAAAGATCAGACTTTTTATTTACAGATGAGGAAACTGAAGCCTAGAGATTAAACTATTTGCCCAAGGTAACAGAGCTGAGTAACAGAGCTGAATCAAAGATAGAAATGTCTTAATTACTTTTTCCTGATTTGCTCCTTCAACTAAGTACACTTAGTTGTTTTGCTCCTTCAAATCAGTACACTTAGTTAAGTAAATGCTCTCAGACTATATTTATTATTTACAGAGCAAATGGACTTCCTGGCTTTAATCTAACCTAAAGAGATACTTAGTTGTTGGCATATTCATGGCAATAACTCCAAAGAGTGACCTCATGCTATTCTTAGCATAACTATGGTCTAAATACTGACACAATATAGTTATACCTATATATGCTCTATTATATTTTGGAAGAAGCTGAACTGGCCCAGAAAGAAATTTTACGGTTTATTTTCATAAGTAGTACTGGAAAATCTTAATATTTAGAATTAAGAAGTTATATAATAGCTAATGTTAGTATTAAAGCAGATTTTTATATGATAGTAAAATATTCCACATTAATCTAATCAGAAGAGTATCTAAGCTGCAAAAGCAAGAATATTCAGAAAATATGTACATAACAGTTGTTCTTTATTCTTTCTTATATGTAATGTAATTATAACATTGATGAGAGGCACTGAGTAAAGGGAAATGGTCAAGTAAGTGAATTTGCTTGCACATTAACATAAATTAGGCACTATTAATAACACTATTTTAATTTTACATGGCCAACTTTGTTCTTTTCATATCAGTTCTATGTGATTTTTATTTCAACCTCAAAAACTAGCTTGTGAGCAGGTAGGGTAGCTGTTACTAGCTTTCATTTCCAATACTGTGCATAGTACTTTGCATGAATACATAATTTCAGACTTTTTAAAAGAAATTCATGTTAAGACTGATTCTTTTTCACTCCTAAAACAGCACTGGAGTAAACCTTGTACTGCATAAAGATTACTTACAAATATTATAACTATGAAGTAAGTTTTTAAAGGAGACTATTAGAATTGTATTTGTAAAAATGTAATACAAAGGTATTATTATAAATGGACAGCAGTCTGTTACTTTTTGCTGTATTTCCAGCTCAGAAGTAAAATCTGACGCCAACAAGTTAGACAATCTAGAAGAAATTAACAAATCCCTAGAATCATACAACCTTCCAAGAGTGACAGGAATAGAAAATCTGAATAGACGAATCACTAATACAGAGGTTGAAACAGTAATCAAAAAGCTCCCCGCAAAAAACAGTCCAGGACCAAAAAACAGCTTCACAGATGAATTCTATCAAACATTCTAAGAAGATCTAATACTCAACTATCTCAAACTATTCCAAAAAATTAAAGAGAAGGAAACACTTCTAAACTCATTTAATGAGGCTAGCATTACCATGATACCAAAATTAGGTAAGGATGCTACCAGAAAATTACAGGCCAATATCCCTATGAACATGAATGCAAAAATCCTGAATAAAATATTAGCAAACTGAATTCAACAATATGTTAAAAGGCCCATACACCATGACCAAGTGGGATTTATTCCAGGGACACAAGGATGACTCAATATGCACAAATCAATCAACACGATATGCCACATTAACAAAAGGAAAGACAAAAGTCATATGAGCATCTCAATAGATGCAGAAAAGGCATTTGACAAGATGCGACACCCGTTTATGATAAAAACTCTCAATAAAGTGGGTAAGAAAGGGGACTTCCCTGGTGGTTAAGAATCCACCTGCCAATGCAGGGGACAAGGGTTCAAGCCCCACTCAGGGAAGATCCCACATGCCACGGAGCAACTAAGACTATGCACCACAAGTACTGAGCCTGCACTCTAGAGCCCGCAAGCCACAACTACTGAACCCATGTGCCACAACTACTGAAGCTCACGCACCCAGAGCCCATACTCTGCAACAAAAGAAGCCACTGCAATGAGAAGCCCGTGCACCACAAAGAAGCGTAGCACCCACTCGCTGCAACTAGAGAAAGCCCGCATACAGCAATGAAGACCCAACGCAGCCATAAATAAATAATTTTTTTAAAAACTTATAAAAAGAAAAAAGTGGGTAAGAAGGGATGTACCTCAACATAATAAAGGCCATATATGACAAACGTACAGGTAACATCATACTCAATGGTAAAAAAAAAAAAACCAAGTTATCCCTCTAAGAACAGGAACAAGACAAGGATGCCCACTCTCACCACTCCCATTCAACACAGTATTGGAAGTCCTAGCCAGAGCAATTAAGTAAGATAAAATAAATAAAAGGCCTCCAATTGGAAAGGATGAAGTAAAAGTGTTACTATGTGCAGATAACATGGTTTTATATATAGAAAACCCTAAAAACTCCACACACACAAAAAAAAACTATTAGAAATAATAAATGAATACAATAAACTTGCAGGATACAAAATCAATATACAAAAATGTGTTGTATTTCTATATGCTAACAATAAGCCACCAGAAAGAGAAATTAAGAATACAATCCTCAACAAAAAGAATAAAATACATAGGAATAAATTTAACAAAGGAGATGAAAAACCTGTACACTAAAAAACTATAAGACACTGTTAAAAGAAAATGAAGAAAACACAAATAAATGGAAAAACAGTCTGTGCTCACGGGTTGGAAGAATTAATATTGTCAAATGTTATTATCTAAAGCAAGTCTACAGATTCAGTGCAACCCCTATCAAAATATTAAGGTATTTTTTCACAGAAATAGAACAAAGCATTCTAAAATTTATGTGAAACCACAAAAGACCCTGAATAGCAAAAGCAATCCTAAGAAAAAAGAACAAAGCTGGAGGTATCACACCTGCTTTCAAACTATACTACAAAGCCACAGTAAACAAAACAGCATGGTACTGGCAGAAAAACAAATACATAGATCAATGGACTAGAACTGACAGCCCAGCAATAAACCCACACATGTAACAGCAATAAATGTACGACAAAAGAGCAAAGAACATACAATGGAGAAAGGATAGTCTCTTCAATAAACGGTGTTGGGAAAACTGAACAACCACATGCAAAAAAATGAAACTAGACCACTACCTCACACCAGACACAAAAATTAACTCAAAATGGATTAAAGACTTGAACCTAAGACCTGAAACCATAAAATTTCTAGAAGAAAGCATTCGCAATATGCCCTTTGACATCAGTCTAAGCAGTATCTTTCTATATATGTCTCCTCAGGCAAGGGAAACAAAAGCAAAAATAAACAAATGGGATTATATCAAACTAAAAAGTTTCTGCACAGCAAAGGAAACTATCAATAAAAGCAAAAAACCTACAGAATGGGAGAAGATATTTGCAAATGATATATCCAATTAAGGGGTTAATATCCAAATATATAAAGACCTTATTATACACTAAACAACAAAAATACAAACAACCTGATTAAAAAATGGGCAGAGGAGCTAAAGAGACATTTTTCCAAAGAAGACATACAGATGGCCAACAGGCACATAAAACGATGTTCAATATCATTAATGATTAGGGAAATGCAAATAAAAACCACAATGAGAAAAAAAAAACCCACTATGAAATATCATCTCAGCCCTGTCACGACGACTATTAACAAAAAGACAAATAACAGGTGTTGGTGAGGATACAGAGAAAAGACAACCCTCATGAACGTAAACTGGTGTAGCCACTATGGAAGACACAGTATGGAGATGTCTCAAAAAATTAAGAACAGAGAAACTAACACAACGTTGTAAAACAATTATACTACAATAAAGATGTTTTTAAAAAAAAAAAAAGTGCTTAAAAATGAAGTATGTTCTAGAGTCAGAACTACACAGAAAAAAAAAAAATTAAGAACAGAGCTACCATATGTTCCAGCTATCCCACTCTGGGTATTTATCCAAAGAATATAAAAACACTAATCCGAAAAGATATCTGCACCCCCATGTTGTTCACTGCAGCATTATTTACAACAGCCAAGATATGGAAACAACCTAACTGCCCATCAATGGATGAACAGATAAAGCAGATGTGGTATATACATACAATGGAATACTACTCAACCATAAAAAAAGATGAAATCTTGCCATCTGGAACAACATGGATGGATCTTGAGGTACTATGCTAAGTGAAATAAGTCAGACAGAGAATGACAAATACTATAAGATTTCACTCATCTGTGAAATATAAAAAACTAATAAACAAACAAAAACAAAATAAAGGAACAAACCAAACAAATTAAATATGTAGAGGGACTTTCCGGGTGGTCCAGTGGTAAAGAATCTGCCTTCCAATGCAGGGGACGTTCGTTCAATCCCTGGTCAGGGAACTAAGATTCCACATGCCGCGGGGCAACTAAGCCCATGAGCCATAACTACTGAGCCCGCGCACCTCATCTAGAGAGCCTGCGTGCCACAAGCTACAGAGCCCACACGCTCTGGAGCCCACGTGCCACAACTAGAGAGAGAAAACCAGCACGCCACAACTAGAGAGAAGCCCACGTGCTGCAACAAAGATCCTGTGTACTGCAACTAAGACCCGACGCAGCCAAAAAATAAAATAAATATTAAAAAAAAATATATAGATACAGAGAACAGAGTAGTGGTTACCAGAGGGGAAGGGGGGAGGGTGAAAAGGATAAAGTGGGTCAACTGAATGGTGACAATGGAAAATAAGGTTTGGGTGGTGAGCACAATGCATGGTATACAAATGTAGAAATGTAGTGTTATACACATGAAACATGTTATAAATCAATGCTGCCTCAATAAAAATTAAAAAAAGAACTATTGTCTCTTTGAACCTCAATTTCTCTTGAATTTTACTATGCCTTCATTTTAGCATAGGAATTAAATTAATTACATGCTTATAAGTGTGACTCATAAATTGGTTAAAATTTTGGACTACTGTTATTTTATCCCCCAATTAAGGGCTTAGTTTCCTTAATTTTCCCTCTTAAATATTCTTAAACATTTCAAGTATCAATACTGTTTTCCTTTCTGATGGCGTTAATGCCAAATGACTATTGATAGACTGGGTCTGAAGTATGTTTTCAGTAAAATATTCAGGGAGTAGTACCCAACAAATGGCTCCCTGAGATTTTTTAGCCAAAAGAAAAAAAAAAAGGGCAACACTGACCTCTGAGGCCTAACTGCTTATAAAGAAATTAAGAAGTCTGTTTCACAATATAGTGGGACACCTATAACAAAAGGAGGGAAGTTTCAGCTCTTTGTTAGTTATGCACCTCTTCCACTGCAGCATTTACCTGAAGGGTTTCCATGGTAACACAAGTAAGATTAATAATATCATGCACTGGAAGAAGTGATCAAGATTATGGATTTAAAAAAAAAGATTTTTTTTCACAAGTATTATTTGCTCTTGTGCTAATTGGAAGATTTTTTTTTTTGCTAATTGGAAGATTTGAAATACAGTCTGGAAACTTTATTATGTGGAAACTTGTTGAAGAGATTTAATAAGCTGCTTCCTTAAATTAGCAGGTTTTAGAATTTAAAGGCCCTGAGAGACCTAGCTTGTAAAGTGCCCCTAGGGTCATCAGTAAGAAAGTATAAAGACACCTGAAGGGAAGTACACTCCAGTGCCCAAAGTGTGGAGGAATCTTATATGCATTATCTCATTTAAACTTCCACCCACAACTCTGTGACATTGGTGGTATTATCCTTATTTTATATAGAGAGAAATGAGTTCTCAGAGGTTAAGTAATTTATGAGGGGTACAGAGTGTCTTTCCATTTGACATTTCAGGAAAAAGACAAAAGCGTTATTGATTTGTCCAAGGTATTTAAACTCAGGCTGGTGCATGGAGCAAGTGGCTACTAGAGGTTTACTCATTTCTCCTTGGTAAACTGTCCTGAGTTCAGTAAAATCATAAACTGTGAAGAACTGCAGTGCTCTGGAGGAAAAATAAAAAGATTTAGGAAAGTTACAAATTTTGATGTATGAATCAACGGCTGCCTTTTGGAAAGCAAACCTCAGGATTTATCTGAATCACCAAGCACCTTTCCTGTCATCGTGACTGCATGAATTAAAGAAAACCTGAGCCAAAATTAAACTCCCCATTAGAAGAAATATTACTTCTGAGATTTTTGGAAATAGCTACATAAATCTCAGCACTCCCCAGGAACTTCTGAATGGCTAAATTCTGTGTAATATTTGTGTCTACCTGGCTTGGAAAAAGCATATTCTCTTTCATAAAATTGCTAAAATAAAAGCTGAAAGATGCAATATCTAAATCGCAGCATGGATTTGGGCCCTAAACATAATGCTGTAATCCTTGATAACAGTTAAACCTATGAAAAGTATTGAGGGGCTCTCACTTTTCTATGAATATAGTTGATTGCCTTCTTACTGCTTTTTTTTGTTGTTGTTTTTACAGTAGGTAGTTTTGTTGTTTTTACAGTAGTAGTTTTTTGTTATTGTTTTTTTACAGTAGGTCCTTGTTGGTTATCTATTTCTGCTTTTTAAACTTACCATATATTCATTTGACTTACAGTCTAATGTTTACCATTGTTATCAATAAAAAACTAATGACCTGTATACATTAATTTTTTAACATGAAGTTCCCACAGTTGGAAGACTTGAATGCCCCAAAGTAGAGACACTTAACCAAGTGTCCAGGTTACAAAGTATAGGGCATAATTCTCAGGCTATCTGGGGTGGAAAGCATGAAGAGTGAACAGCCAAGTGAAACTGGCGAAATTGGCCCTTGGGGAAACTGCCTGGGTGTCTTACTTGACCAGGCAGTTGAGTAGTCTAAGTAAGGCAAGGGGTTCCTGAACTTTTGAATTTCATGGACCAGTATAATTTCATATTAGATTTTGGAGACTGACAAAAGATTGTCAACCTTGTGTCTGTTTTAACATGTTTACTTTAACAAATAAAATACATCAATTAGTGCCTCTACTCTCTATCATTTTATAAAAGAAACAATTTAATAACCCCCAAGAGAAGATATAATCTCAGAATAAGACAGTCCTTTAAATTACTATGATTAAGACATATGGGAACATATGTTTATGTATGACTGATTCACTTTGTTATAAAGCAGAAACTAACACACCATTGTAAAGCAATTATACCCCAATAAAGATGTTAAAAGAAAAAAAAATTACTATGATTAATAGCTTACTTTTTTAATCACCATGTAGTACTTATTTTTCTCATTTTTTGCAATATTAGTGAAACATTTGTTATGGGACCAGCATTTAAGAATCAACAGTCCAAAGCAAAGATTCCCTAACACTGATCCTCAAATAAGAAGTACCTAGGGTGCTTTAAAGGTAATGAATTTTGGGCCTCATCCCAGACCTACTGAATCAATCTCTGGGGTAAGGTGTCCAGGAATTTTGAGCTATAGTTGGGTTTGGGGACATTGGTCCACAGTATATATAAACTTAAGTATGATTTAGGCGTTCTTGGTAACAGGAATGTCCAATCTAGTCCATCTGGGCAACAAAAGTTCCAGACAGAAATCCTTTTGAGAAATCAAGTGGAGTGGTGCTTGGGACTCAGGTACCTGTTTATCTGGCAGATTTACTAAGAACAGTACATCTCACTTTAAGGAGTGAGGTCTACTAAGAACAGCAGGATGCCAGGAGCTTGAATGTTGGCAGGGACTAGGAAAGGGTAGTAAGGCCAGTTCTCCAGGGGGATTAAAATACTAAACACAAGCAAGATATTGGGAATAAACTAAGGCAAAAACCTATGTTTTTAACTGGAACCACCATGATATATAGAGTGTTGTTACTTACATGAGTGACTGACTATTGCAGTAAGTCCCAGGTCTGGAGAATGTGATTTATTTTAAGCCCTGTGATTTTAAAGCTCTATAAGGATTAGCTAAGAAAGTATTTGACACAGCGTTTGTGCATAGTAAATGCTCAATAAAAATGTGTTGAATAAAGTCAATTTTTACTTTTAAACATTTTTTAAAACTCTATTTTTTGGGGGGCTTCCCTGGTGGCGCAGTGGTTGAGAGTTCACCTGCCAATGCAGGGGACACAGTTCGTGCCCCGGTCTGGGAAGATCCCAAGTGCCGCGGAGCGGCTGGGCCCGTGAGCCATGGCCACTGAGCCTGCGCGTCCGGAGCCTGTGCTCCACAATGGGAGAGGCCACAACAGTGAGAGGCCCGCGTACCGCAAAAAAAAAAAAAAAACAACTATTTTTCTTCCATGCCTAGAAATGATTTTGAGGTTCTGGGAAATGTACACAATTAAAAATAGGATAGGGTGATAGGTTAATATGTCACACTCATGATTTCAGCAAAGGAACCTTGCCCTTGTTGAAAGAAACATTCGGAACAAAAGTAAGTAATACACACAGCTCTTTCTCAGTTATCAAAAGTTGTAGAAGAGGGCTTCCCTGGTGGCGCAGTGGTTGAAAGTCCGCCTGCCGATGCAGGGGACGCGGGTTCATGCCCCGGTCTGGGAAGATCCCACATGCCGCAGAGCAGCTAGGCCCGTGAGCCATGGCCGCTCGGCCTGCACGTCCGGAGCCTGTGCTCCGCAACGGGAGAGGCCACAACAGTGAGAGGCCCGCGTACCGCAAAAAAAAAAAAAAAAAAAAAAAAAAAAAAAGTTGTAGAAGAAAACAGTATTGTCTATGATTTTTTTAAGTCCCTAATATTTGACTCTGAAACAGTTAACATTAAGTTTTTATAGCAGATTTACCTTCCAAATATTTTGTTCAGCTGGTATCTATAGTAATGTGTATTTTTCAGGTTATATATACCTGTTTATTTGGGGAGATCTGGCTGGCAGATGAAGGTTAATCCAGGATTGAACATTTGCCACCAGCAGTGTCTGCATGAGACAAAATAGCAGAGTAGTCTAGAGTTCAGATCCTGAAGCCAGACCATCTGAATCTGAATTCCAATCCCACCTCTTACTGACTCTTGGATCTTTCTCAAACTACTTAATCTCTGTGGCTAACTTTACTCATCTGTAAAGTAAGGGATAATAGTAATAACCTACCTTGTAGGGTTTTTTATGAAAAGTAAATGAACATGTGTAAACCATACATGTATATAAGTGTTCAATATGTTAGTTACTTTCACTAATTTGGAACGATCAATACTGACTGTAGTTTTACAGAACCTTTAGACTTTTTTTTACCTGAATAAGAATTTTTTTAATTCTCATGAACATATAACATATTCAATGATGTAACAAACAAGTTGTGTCAAACTTTCAATACATCAAAAATCCTGATCTTATTTTAAACAAACTTTGAAAGATTCTTTTTTTAAAAGATGGCATGTACCCCAACTCTAAGTCAACTTAAACATGCTACCAGACAAAATTAACAGTAGGAAATGCAAGCTGCCATGGCTTTGAACATCTGTACAAGTTCTGCATGCCAAAATGCAAAGCATTGACTAATCTGAGAACCTTTTGACTTTCAATTTTCCAAAGGAGATTTGTGTTGTTCCATGGTATAGATTTTTTAGGAAAAATGATTGTCCTTCCTTGAAACTATAGATACAGATTATAAATTAAATCATCCAGTGATTTTCATTTTTTTGTAGCTAAATATCAGATTTTTTTATTTTCATGTCTTTGTAAAACCAGAATAGTTTCTATTTGTAGACTAGTATTTGAATATTATCAAATATTTGAAAAAATATTGTCAAATGTTTTAATTATAAGCAAATCAAGTTGTTTTTCTGACTCCTACTTCTGTTCTTGCTAATGTCAAGGTATAATATAGAAGCTATAGAAGTACAGAAACTACAGAGAAACTTCATCTCCTAATAGCAAATATGTTAGTATTAGATGCTGACCAATCTTGTGGCTTTAACTGAGCACAGAAAAAGATTCATTCAGGGTAGTTAAGAAAGACTATTGCTCAGTCATTACATATGCGTATGTATACACTTTCTTTGAAGAAATTCAGATTTTTTTTAATTACAAAAACTAAATAGACAGGTTTAATGCTTTAAGAAGGAACTCCTAGCAGATTTCCTTGAGAATACATTGTCTTCACTCATTTCAAGTCAGTAAAAATCTATCTGGGCCTGCCATCATATTAGAGGTATATTCATCCAGTTCACTTAAAATGACTTAAATTCATAAAAATTAAGCTTGTATCCAAATTTTCATTAAGATTTAAAGACCGATCTGTTTATATACAGGTAGATATATGCCAGACTTGATAGATACACAATTTTTACTAGTTAAAAAACAATCTACAGTACAATTCTCAACCGGGGTCAATTTTGACCCCTCCCCACCCAAGGGACATTTGGCAATGCCTGGAGACATTTTTGGATGTCTCAACCGGGAGAGGAGAGAGGGGGAACTGTTACTAGTATCTAGTGGACAGAGGCCAAAGATGCTGCTAAACCTCTTAGAATACACAGCTCCCCCTCCACTTCAACAAAGAAATAGCCAACCCAAATGTCTATGGAGCCATGGTGGGAAAACCCTAATCTACCCTTCTTCTAGAAGAGACTGAAAGCCCAGACATTATTTTAAACTACTTAAAAGAACAGGAATGCTCTGAAGAACTGACCTGTGTGGGAAGAGAAGGTAAGAGAAGCAGTTGTGCCTTCTATGAGCCCTCACAGATGTAAAAGACACATACATAATCAAGACGAAGCCAAAAGTTTTAAGTTAGACTTTTTAAAGGATGAAAATGGGGGTGATGAGATTCTGGGTAAGATGTTAAAGAGGAATGATAGCAGCCAAAACTTGGAACTGGAAATGAGCACTGAATGTTGAGAACCATTAGTGAGGGAGACACTTGACCTCCATGATGAATATTTTTGGTATGAGCAAACAGAATCTTAGAATTAAACAATTTCAAAACTGTAAGACATCCAGAGGTACTATTTAATGTTTCTGCCTCAAGATAAAAGAGATGAGAGGGGAGGGTGTTAAAAACAAGACAACAAGCTCAAAACGGAGTTCCTTATGCTAGGCCCCAAGTCACCAAACCAAGACTTCACTTACAGTTTCAGACGATCCCAGAAATGGAATCTTAAACCAGTCAATCAGTAACTGCCTGATCAGCACAAGTTATATAATCTGCTTGACAGACCCCTGACATCACCTAAGGAAAGTAACTTTGCAATAACCAATCCACTTTTTTGCCTAGTATAACTTACTTTTTCCCGTTCCCTTCTACCTATAAAAGTCTCATTTTGTACAGCTCCTTGGAGCTCCTTTCTATCTTCTAGGCTGAATGCTGCCTGATTCATGAATCGTTGAACAAAGCCAGCAAGATCTTTAAATTTTACTCAGTTTTTTAACAGAGTAAATAATTATTTGGATTCCCAGGCATTCTATAATGAATTGAATAAAAGTAACCTTAATACAGTTAGCACTTTGTAGGAAGTCTGATTAGTTAGTAACCGCTGGGAAGAGCCAAACTAGTTACCTCTTTTCATGAGAGTCTTAGAATAAGTGAGTCAATGAGAAATAAGTCCCCATTCTGATATAACATCAAGGGGGAGAGGTCAGTAGTGAGTAGTCTCATTTAGTCATTTATAATAATCACTCCCTTGCAAACACCCTTAACTCTTTTGTCCTTCTCTCACTTTGATGTACTTTTGATAAAACCCCAACCCTGGGAACTAGACAATATCCAGTTATCTAGCTCCTCCAGATGACCATATCCAGTCAGCTAAATGTTGCTGGAGGAAAAACAGCCATTCGTACTGCTTGGTGTCACCTTTAAATTTTTGATCACAAACCTCATGAGGGCCTTCAGGTTGCCTTTCAATCCCATTATATTTTCCTGGTCTGTTCACTCTCCTACTCTTCACAATGACTATTTGCCACTTCTTTCTCATGAAACCTCCAGTACCATCCTTCCTTTCCTCATTCTCAGCTGTTAATCTAGATTCCATTTTTTCACTGGGAAAATTGATAATTACCTATAATTATAGGTATATAATTATAGATAACTATAGATAAATACCTCATCTTTGCATCATTAAACTATCAGCCTGTACTCTGCCTTCTCTGTTCCACTGGTCCCTGCTCCTAAGATCAAATCCTTCATTTGTGCACTGATCCCATACCATTTCTTAAGTACACTGCTTCTGAAATTATACCCTCTCCTGTATCATCATTTTCTCTTTCCTCTACATCTTTCTCATTCCCAAACATATATCCTGTAACATCATCCACATTAAAAAAAAGAAAGACAAAAACCAAGTAAGTCCCTTACTCCAAGCCCTCATATAGCTCCATTACTCTACTTCCTTTTTTAGCAATTCTTCCAAATAGTTGTTTTGTGTACTTGCTGTTTCTACTTCTCACACTTCCCACTTACTTCTTCTCACCCCCAAATGCTTTATTGTGTATTTTCTACAAACAAGAACATTCTCCTACATAACAAAAATGTAACCATCAAAATCAGAAAATTAACACTGATACAATACTACCACCTAACTCTCAGACCCTATTCAAGTTTTCTCAACTGGTCCAACTATGTCCTTTACAACAATAGGATCAAGTCTAGAACGATGTTACAATTATTGTCACGTTCCTTTAGTCTCCTTCTATCTACAACAGTTCCTCAGTCTTCCCTTATCTTTCATGACTTTGACACTTTTGAAGGTTCTGAGCCAGTTATTTTATTGAATGACCATTGATTTGAGTTTATCTAATCTTTCCCTATCATTCAAATTATGCATCTTTGGCTGGAAATGATGGAGTATCCTTCTCATTGCATCCAATCAGGTGGCAAATGACTTTAATTAGTCCCATTACTTGTGATGCTAACTGATCACTTGATTAAGGAGATAAATGCCAGGGCTTTCCTGTATAAAGTTACTTTTTACCTTTGCAATTAACTTTGAAACTATGAAATATTTTCTCCTCATCAAACTTTCAATTCATTCATTTATTTATTTATATCAGCATGAACTCATGGGTTCCTATTTTACTCCACTGACTATCATTCATAACCATCATTATTTATTTTGATGTTTAAATTGTCCCATATTTGGTCAGTGGGAGCCCCTTTAAGCTGACATCTGTTTTTTTGTTTTTTGTTTTTGCAGTATGCGGGCCTCTCACTGTTGTGGCCTCTCCCGTTGCGGAGCACAGGCTCCGGACGCGCAGGCTCAGTGGCCATGGCTCACGGGCCCAGCCGCTCCGCGGCATGTGGGATCTTCCCGGACCGGGACACGAACCCGTGTCCCCTGCATTGGCAGGCGGACTCTCAACCACTGCGCCACCAGGGAAGCCCTGACATCTGTTTTTGACATATCCTCATCGTTCTTTGAACACTTCCTCACCTTCTAACACAAGATACTTCAGGCTCGTCTTTTACCTTCCCTGTCCCAGCCCTGGAAAGAGCTATTTCTCCAAGGAACTCTGGTTCCTTTTAGTGGAAAAAGATATTCAGAAGCCAAGAGTTGAATTTCATTGATTGCTATAGGTGTACCACTACTCCAAGGCCCTCTCAATGAACAGACCTTGAATACATGTACACACACATACACATAGGTAGACAGATACAGACATATACACACATTTACCTCTTTATCTATTTAGTATATTGAAAACCTTGAGTTCACGCCAATTACCTCCAATTCCAATCTAACACCACCAACTCCCTTTCAATATTTGTAATTCCCTTCTGCAAAGTGAAAAACCTGGCTCCCTTTATCCTTAATATATTTATTTACTCATTTAAATAATCCCTAATACGTAACCAATCTCCCTCTGTTACTGCCACTACTCCCCACCTAGATATCTTCCTGACTATACTCAGCCTTCACATCCTTGTTAGACTGATGCCACCGTCCCCTTCCCTCAGATTCTATTTTATATCCCCCATCTATCTCTTCCCTGCTTATCCCTAAATCAAAGGATTCTTAATTCATTTACTTTGCTTATTCTAGAACCAAAGTGAATTTGAGTGTGTTACAGATAGGCATTTTAAAAAATAAAGTTTCTCAGAAATAATTAGGAAGTCTGTGTCTATATGGTACTTAGAATTATAGAAAGGATTAGAATAAAGAAACAAAAGGTAGAATATTAAAAATAGATGTTAATGTCTTATTACATCTTCCAGCTTTCTGGGATAAAAATGTTTTAACCACAAAATGCATTAATGCAGGATATGGGTGTATATGGATGTCTGAAACAGAAACTAGACCAAAGTATTTCTTTTCTGCCCATCTGCCTTTACTGCTCAGGAAGCCTATGATTCTCAATTTTACAATGAGTTATCTCTTCCTTTAAATTCACTTATATTTACATTTAGATCATTTTTCCTTTACTCCCATATCTTAGAAGCAATAATAGCTTTGTACTGTAATTTATTTTTGTGTTAAGAGTATTTAAAGGTTTAGGGCTTCCCTGGCAGCACAGTGATTAAGAATCCGCCTGCCAATGCAAGGGACACAGGTTCGAGCCCTGGGCCGGGAAGATCCCACATGCCGCGGAGCAACTAAGCCCTTGCACCACAACTACTGAGCCTGTGCTCTAGAGCCCGCGAGCTACAATTACTAAAGCCTACGCACCTAGAGTCCGTGCTCCACAACAAGAGAAGCCACTGCAATGAGAAGCCTGCACACCGCAACGAAGAGCAGCCCCCACTCGCTGCAACTAGAGAAAGCCCGCACGCACAGCAACTAAGACCCAACGCAGCCAAACTAAGTAATTTTTTTTTTTAAAGAGTACTTAGGGCTTCCCTGGTGGCGCAGTGGTTGGGAGTCCGCCTGCCGATGCAGGGGACACGGGTTCGTGCCCCGGTCCGGGAAGACCCCATGTGCCGCAGAGCGGCTGGGCCCGTGAGCCATGGCCGCTGAGCCTGCGCGTCCGGAGCCTGTGCTCTGCAACAGGAGAGGCCACAACAGTGAGAGGCCCGAGTACCGCAGAAAAAAAAAAAAAAGAGTACTTAAAGGTCTAATAAGAACAGGAAGAGCTTTATAGCTTCAAGTACACCAAGAAGTTTACAGAATGAATACATACAACCTATTATTTTGTAGATTAACATCTTTTCACATTTTTAAGATACAAATCTTGGTTGGTAGTACCATAAGTAAATCTAAACGGGTTTTATCTGCCTCACAATTTTTATTCCAACAGATAATTCAGCAATTATTGCTTATAAAAAACATATAGTAAGGCAGCATATTGCCATATTTATACATGTGTTTCACTCACTTTTCCGCTAATTTTTCATTTATTCACCCAGGACACACTCACTTTGTATAATAGTAAACCACCTACTTCTCTGCATTTTCCCTATCATCACGCTACACCAAGCTACAATTACAATTACCTTTCTTGGAATACTTTAGTAGTTTCTTAACTGGTCTCTTCAAGTTTCTAGTCATCCTCTAATTCATTTTTCAATTGTAGCTACAGTGATCTTTTCAAAATGCAAAAAGTTATCATGTCAGACAATACAATTGTTAAGAGCACTGATTCTGGAGCCAAGCTACCTGGATTCAAATCTAGACTCTGCCATTTATTATCTGTGTCACCTTTGACAAACCACCTAACCTCTCTGCCTCAGTTTTCTCATCTGTAGAATGGACATGTGATTCTTAAATGATTATAAGGATTAAATGAACTAACAATGTAAGTGCTCTGTGAATGGCAGTCTACCTCATCAACCTCAACCACATCTTTATCTGTATCTTATTGTTCTAGCCATTCTGGAAGGTTTTTGTTTTGTTTTGTTTCTCCCTTTTTTTTTTTTTTTTTTTTGCGGTACGCAGGCCTCTCACTGTTGTGGCCTCTCCCGTTGCGGAGCACAGGTTCCGGACGCGCAGGCTCAGCGGCCATGGCTCACGGGCCCAGCCGCTCCGCGGCATGTGGGATCTTCCCGGACTGGGGCACGAACCCATGTCCCCCGCATCGGCAGGCGCACTCTCAACCACTGCGCCACCAGAGAAGCCCTGTTTCTCCCATTTGAGAAAAGGGCCACACGCCCTGATGTCTGAGGGCCTTTGCACAGCTACAGCCTCTATCTGAACTCACCCTTCTGCTCTCTCACATACACTTGTTGCCTCCGAGATCCTAATCATTTTTCAGATCTCTGTCAACATCTCTTCCACAGGGAGACCCTCCCTAGTGCTAGGTTAGGTTTTTATGTCACTATCACCTTAAAGAATGTTGCTCCTTTCAGTCATAGTACTTACTGCTTTGGGTGACTATTTGCCTAATAGCTATCCTTTCCACCATGCCTGTTTTTGCTCACATTATGTGCTTAGCTCAACACTCAATCATTTGTTCAATTAAATAAATGAATAATAACTGACACCTGTGCCAGGCATTGTGTGGCAGGCTCTTTTTTTTTTTTTGGCTGTGTTGGGTCTTCGTTGCGCAGGCTTTTCTCTAGTTGTGGCTAGCAGGGGCTACTCTTTGCTGTGGTATGTAGGCTTCTCATTGCAGTGGCTTCTCTTGTTGTGGAGCACCGGCTCTAGGTGCGTGGGCTTCAGTAGTTGTGGCACATGGGCTCAGTAATTGTGACTCATGGGCTCTAGAGCACAGGCTCAGTAGTTGTGGTGCATGGGTTTAGTTGCTCCATGGCATGTGGGATCTTCCCGGACCAGGGATTGAACCCGTGTACCCTGCATTGGAAGGCAAGTCCTTAACAACTGCGCCATCAGGGAAGTCCTTGAGTGCTTTATACATTTCATTTAATCTCACCTGATGGCAGGTATTATTTTGCAGATGTTATAGTTTTTCGGTTTTAATATGTATTGTGATTCTAGATACAAAGAAAAATTTTAAATAGGTAGAGGTCACTTCACATTCTGCTCACTTGAGAAAACCCAAAATGGCCGCAGCTCTAGCCTCCACTGGAAATTAACAAGCTTTAGAATGCAATTACTATTCTAGGGCTCAAAAGAGAGCAGTGCTACTGTTCTCACTAACTTTAACTTTATTTCTTCAGTCTCCTTAATATCTATTTCCTACTGAGAAATTAGAGGTTCAGGTACCTAAGAAAAAAAGCCAAGTGTGGGAATGAGAGTGCTGTGGAGAGAGGAAGAAGAAGCTAGACACAGAGTTAGAAAGGTAGCTTGGGGAAAAAAATCCCCAATGTCTACCTACTATCTGAGAATAAAGTCCAAAATTTTTAAGAATTGCCTTCAAGGCTCTGCCCATCACCTTTCTACCTTCATCTCACACCACTCTCTGCCCAAACCTCTAAGCCCCAGGCAAACTGGTCTCTCAGTAACTCTAAAAAATAACTGACAGAATCACCTGGGTAAGATTTTTTTTTAAAAAACATACTCCACAACCCCACCGCAGACCTAGTAAATCAGAATCTCTGGAAGAGGGTACCAGGAATCTGTTTGGTTTTTGAATTGTTTTAAAAGAACCAGGGTGTGTGAAGAACATTCCACAGAGAAGCCCTCTGACTCTTCAGACTAGGTACATCTATTATACATTTCCACAGTACTCTGTACTTAGCACTCATCACACTTGTAACAATTTGCTCAATACCTATCTTCCCTGCTGGATGGTACACACTCCTTCAGAGCAGTGACCATGTCTGTGCTCCTCACTATTTCCCCCTCCAGAACCACACTCTACCTTTCATATTTCTATGGACCCAGCTGACTGCATCAATGGGTTTCCTTGCCCTCTAACTTCTCCTTGGGTTCAGTCAATAGGAAGCACAAGTAGGATGAAAATAAGGTTAAGGTTTTTATTCCTCCAACTCTCTTCCTGCCAGGTAAGTGCAAATTTCCTATGTTCCTCTACTGAAGGCCAGAGACCCTATCAGGCAGCCTTAACTTACAGCTCCTGTTAAGGGTCTAGTAACTATTCCTTCTCCTTGCCCATTAAGACCTAAGTAATAACAGCTCCCAACTGTTACTAACTCCAGGGTAATGCACCATCCACCGTGATTCCCCTGACCAGGCTCACACCTTTATAAATACTAATATCTTTATTAAACTCTCCCATGTAGCCCTTTCAAGTGTGCTATTTCCTACCAGGGCCCTGATACAATGTCCATTCAAAGATATGCTAAGCTGAAGATGACTTACACCGTAAGTCATCAACAAATGTTTGTTGAATGTATGAATGACCCTCAGTATTTCGAAGTTGTTGGGTAAATTAGATCCATTAGAAGCACTTTAAAAAAAAAGGGCTTTGGAGTCACACAAACCTTTAGCTTTGCATGACAAAGGTTAACCTTTCTTATTAGTTTCAACTTCTATAAAATGGGAATACCACCACTTACTTCATAGAGCTGGCATGAAAATAAAACAATCTCTACCAGAATGCCTGACACACAGATATGTTCCAAATCCTCAGTTCCTCCCTTCCCCAAATTCAACTCTTTCAAAAAGACATTTGGCCAGAATTATATAAAATGGCTTGAAATCACTTATTAATTTATTACTTCTTAACACTTTCCTTTAAAATGACTTATAAAAATAACACAGCAAGATAAAATAATTTTAAAAGAGATGAAAAAAATGAAGGAGACAGAAATTTAAGATAACAAGAATGAACTTGTAAACAGAATGCAAACAAAAAACCCTTTACACTTGCCGACAGTGAACCAGAAATCTGAATGTAAGTTTTCTAGTAGCAAGTTCAAAATGGGAAATGCGAAATAGTCATAGGAAACAGTTTCTATACAACAAAAAAGCTTGAAATTTCTCCCATGAGTCTCATAGAGGACACATTACAACACAGTGGACAATATTCTAAACAAAGTCCTTATGGTAAACTGGCAAATTATTAGGACCTTCAAAAATAACCTCTTTGCACATACACTGATGGCTGGCTTCTCAACCAAGCAATTCGATAAAGGTAGTGAGTGTAATATTCATGGCAAAGAATGAAGGTTCTGAATACAAATACCAGAATTCATATCCTAGTTCTGCCACTTACTATGAAGTAGTTTTAGACTGGACACTTAGCCTCTCTGAGCCCCCAAAAGTAAGATACACTGCCTCAAATATACTAAGTATTCAATAATCATTCAAATATTCATAGTAATACTGCTGAAAGCCATATAATGGGAGTAGTAAGGGAATATGATGCAATCCAAGTAAAAGGAGTCTCCTAACATCCTGGCTTAACATAAACAAAGATTTTAGAGCATGTAAAGCAATGGTTCTCAAATCCTGGTATTATCAGAATCACCTAGGGTGTTTTTCAAAAATACAAACTCCTGGGCTTCATTCCCAGATTCTGATACAGGAGGTTAGAGTAGGGCCTGGGAGTTTGTTTTGCTTACTGCCTTTAAATTCCCGAGATGCTCCTAATGGTCATGCAGATTTAAGGACTGCTAGTTAACAGCAATGTTTCTTGGCCCTGGTAAGAACCACAATCACCGACAAAGTCTTACAGAACTCCAGATGGCTGACCATGCATCACCCCCAGAACTTAATGAATCAGAATCTCCAAGCCAAACTGGCCAAATTATGAACAGCTGGCTGAAATAAGAATTACTGTTGCTGTTGTTCAATACACTGTAAAAAATCCACAAAATAAATCAATAACCTCTGGACTATCAGAAGTTCAATGTAGAAAGAGATCAACTTAACCCGGAAACAATTAGGATAGATCAGAAAAAACTAGGTTCTCAATCTAGAATAGAGTCAAAATACTAAGAAACAGAAAACAAAGATGTGGCTTTCACTAACAGAACAACTAACAGTCTACCTACAATACAATGAGTAAATAAGGACCAGTGCAGCATTTGTAGCCTTGCATCACTAAAAAAGAATATTGCTATTACTCTTCTTCGAACAGAACTGTAGAAAAGCCAAAATAGCATAGCTATGGACATTAACTAAATTCTGTAATAAAATGCAGAATTCAAAGTCATGCACAGGGGGTTCCCTGGTGGCGCAGTGGTTGAGAGTCCGCCTGCCGATGCAGGGGACACGGGTTCGTGCCCCGGTCCGGGAAGGTCCCACATGTCGCGAAGCGGCTGGGCCCGTGAGCCATGGCCGCTGAGCCTGCGCGTCCGGAGCCTGTGCTCCGCAACGGGAGAAGCCACAACAGTGAGAGGCCCGCGTACACCCACCCAAAAAAATAAGAGTCATGCATGGTACGGAGCTTCAAGATGGCGATAGAGTAAGACCTAGAGATCACCTTCCTCCCCACAAATACATCAGAAATACATCTACATGTGGAACAATTCCTACAGAACACAGGCTCACCCCGCATCCGTACCCCTCCCTCCCCTAGGCCTGAGTGAGCCAGAGCCCCCGAATCAGCTGCTCCTTTAACCCTGTCCTATCTGAGCCAAGAACAGATGCCCTCAGGAGAACTACATACAGAGGCGGGTCCAAATCTAAAGGTGAACCCCAAGAGCTGTGCAAACAAAGAAGAGAAAGGGAAATTTCTCCCAGGAGCCTCAGAAGCAGCGGATTAAATCTCCACAATCAACTTGATGTACCCTGCATCTGTGAATACATAAATAGACAACGAATCATCCCAAATTGACAAGGTGGACTTTGGGAGCAATAATATTTTTTTCCCTTTTTTTCTTTTTGTGATTGTGTATGTGTATGCGTCTGTATGACATTTTGTCTGTGTAGCTTTGCTTTTACCATTTGCCCTAGCGTTGTCTGTCCATTTTTTTTTTTGTTTTGCTTTGGTTTTTTTAGTATAGTTTTTAGCACTTGTTATCACTGGTGGATTTCTTTCTTGGTTTTGTTACTCTCTTCTTTCTTTTTTCCATTACTTTTTAAAAAAATATAATTATTTTAATAACTATTTTATTATTTTATCTTATCTTCTATTCTTCTTTCCTTCTTTTTTCTCTGCCCTCTTTTCTGAGCCGTGTGGATGACAGGCTCTTGGTGCTCCAGCCAGGCGTCAGGGCTCTGCCTCTGAGGTGGGAGAGCCAAGTTCAGGACACTGATCCACAAGAGACCTCAGAGCTCCACGTAATATCAAACAGCGAAAATCTCCCAGAGATCTCCATCTAAATGCCAAGACACAGCTCCACTCAACGACCGACAAGCTACGGTGCTGGACACCCTATACCAAACAAACTGGCAAGACAGGAACAAAACCCCGTCCATTAACAGAGACACTCCCTAAAATCATAATAAGGCCACAGACACCCCAAAACACACCACCAGTCGTGGACCTGCCCACCAGAAACACAAGATCCACCCTCATCCACCAGAACACAGGCACTAGTACCCTCCACCAGAAAGCCTACACAGCCCACTGAACCAACCTTAGCCACTGGGGACAGACACCAAAAACAACGGGAACTATGAAACTGCAGCCTGCGAAAAGGAGACCCCAAACACAGTAAGTTAGGCAAAATGAGAAGACAGAGAAACACACAGCAGATGAAGGAGCAAGGCAAAAACCCACCAGACCTAACAAATAAACAGGAAATAGGCAGTCTACCTGAAAAAGAATTCAGAATAATGATAGTAAAGATGATCCAAAATCTTGGAAATAGAATGGAGAAAATACAAGATACGTTTAACAAGGACCTAAAAGAACTAAAGAGCAGGGCTTCCCTGGTGGTGCAGTGGTTGAAAGTCCACCTGCCGATGCAGGGGACACGGGTTTGTGCCCCGGTCCGGGAAGTTCCCACATGCCACAGAGTGGCTAGGTCTGTGAGCCATGGCCGCTGGGCCTGCACATCTGGAGCCTGTGCTCCGCAACGGCAGAGGCCACAACAGTGAGACGCCCGCGTACTGCAAAAAAAAAAAAAAAAAAAGAACTAAAGAGCAAACAAACAGTGATGAACAACATAATAAGTGAAAGTAAAAATTCTCTAGAAGGGATCAGTAGCAGAATAACTGAGGCAGAAGAACGGATAAGTGACCTGGAAGATAAAATAGTGGAAATAACTACCGCAGAGCAGAATAAAGAAAAATGAATGAAAAGAACTGAGGACAGTCTCAGAGGCCTCTGGGACAACATTAAATGCACCAACATTCGAATTATAGGGCTCCCAGAAGAAGAAGAGAAAAAGAAAGGGACTGACAAAATATTTGAACAGATTATAATTGAAAACTT
This sequence comes from Globicephala melas, assembly GCF_963455315.2. Taxonomy (NCBI): domain Eukaryota; kingdom Metazoa; phylum Chordata; class Mammalia; order Artiodactyla; family Delphinidae; genus Globicephala; species Globicephala melas. Next base: position 106,014,245 of record NC_083314.1, read on the forward strand.
CCCTAATATGGGAAAGGAAATAGTTAATCAAGTCCAGGAAGAAAAGAGAGTCCCATACAGGATAAATCCAAGGAGAAATACGCCAAGACACATATTCATCAAACTATCAAAAATTAAATGCAAAGAAAAACTATTAAAGCAGCAAGGGAAAAACAACATATAACACACAAGGGAATCCCCATAAGGTTAACAGCTGGTCGTTCAGCAGAAATTCTGCAAGCCAGAAGAGAGTGGCAGGATATATTTAAAGTGATGAAGGAGAATACCTACAAACAAGATTACTCTACACAGCAAGGATCTCATTCAGATTTGACGGAAAAATTAAAACATTTATAAACAAGCAAAAACTAAAAGAATTCAGCACCACCACACCAACTTTACAACAAATGCTAAACGAACTTCTCTAGGCAGGAACCACAAGAGAAGGAAAAGACCTACAATAACAAACCCAAAACAATTAAGAAAATGGTAATAGGAACATACATATTGATAATTACTGTAAACATAAATGGATTAAATGCTCCAACCAAAAGACACAGATTGGCTGAAAGGATACAAAAACAAGACCCATATATATGCTGTCTACCAGAAACCCACCACAGACCTAGGGACACGTACAGACTGAAAGTGAGGGGATGGAAAAAGATATTCCATGCAAATGGAAACCAAAAGAAAGCTGGAGTAGCAATTCTCATACCAGATAAAATAGACTTTAAAAAAAAGACTATTACAAGAGACAAAAAAGGACACTACATAATAATCAAGGGATCAGTTAAGAAGGTATAACAATTGTAAATATTTATGCACCCAACACAGGAGCACCTCAGTACATAAGGCAAATACTAACAGCCATAAAAGGGGAAATCAACAGTAACACAATCATAGTGGGAGACTTTAACACCCCACTTTCACCAATGGACAGCTCATCCAAAATAAAAGCAAATAAGGAAACACAAGCTTTAAATGATACATTAAACAAGATGGACTTAATTGATATTTATAGGACATTCAATCCAAAAACAAAAGAACACACATTCTTCTCAAGTGCTCAGGGAACATTCTCCAGGAGAGATCATATCGTGGGTCACAAATCAAGCCTTGGTAAATTTAAGAAAACTGAAATCGTATCAAGTATATTTTCCGACCACAACGCTATGAGACTAGGTATCAATTACAGGGAAAAATCTGTAAAAAATAAAAACACATGGAGGCTAAACAATACTCTACTTAATAACTAAGAGATCACTGAAGAAATCAAAGAGGAAATCAAAAAATACCTAGAAACAAATAACAATGAAAACAGGACAACCCAAAACCTATGGGATGCAGCAAAAACAATTCTAAGAGGAAAGTTTATAGCAATACAATCCTACCTTAAGAAACACGAAATATCTCAAATAAACAACCTAACCTTACACCTAAAGCAATTAGAGAAAGAATTAAAAAATCCAAAGTTAGCAGAAGGAAAGAAATCATAAAGATCAGATCAGAAATAAATGAAAAAGAAATTTAGGAAACGATAGCAAAGATCAATAAAATTAAAAGCTGGTTCTTTGAGAACATAAAAAAAATTGATAAACCATTAGCCAGACTCATCAAGAAAAAAAAGGGAGAAGACTCAAATCAATAGAATTAGAAATGAAAAAGGGGAGGTAACAACTGACACTGAAGAAATACAAAGAATGATGAGAGGTTACTACAAGCAACTATATGCCAATTAAATGGACAACCTGCAAGAAATGGACAAATTCTTAGAAATGCACAACCCTCCGAAACAGAAACAGGAAGAAATAGAAAATATGAACAGACCAATCAAAAGCACTTAAATTAAAACTGTGATGAAAAATCTTCCAATAAACAAAAGCCCAGGACCAGATGGCTTCAAAGGCGAATTCTTTCAAGCACTGAGAAAAGAGCTAACAGCTATCCTTCTCAAACTCTTCCAAAATATAGCAGAGCGAGGAACACTCCCAAACTCATTCTATGAGGCCACCATCACCCTGATATCAAAACCAGACAAAGACATCATGAAGAAAGAAAACAACAGGCCAATATCACTGATGAACATAGATGCAAAAATCCTCAACAAAATACTAGCAAACAGAATCCAATAGCACATTAAAAGGATCATACACCATGATCAAGTGGGGTTTATCCCAAGAATGCAAGGATTCTTCAATACACACAAATCAATCAATGTGATACACCATATTAGCAAACTGAAGGAGAAAAACCATATGATCATCTCAAAAGATGCAGAGAAAGCTTTCGACAAAATTCAACACCCATTTATGATAAAAACCCTCCAGAAAGCATAAAGGGAACTTTCCTCAACATAATAAAGGCCATATATGACAAAGCCACAGCCAACATCATCCTCAATGGTGAAAAACTGAAACTATTTCCACCAAGATGAGGAACAAGGCAAGGTTGCCCACTCTCACCACTATTATTCAACATAGTTTTGTAAGTTTTAGCCACAGCAATCAGAGAAGAAAAAGAAATAAAAGGAATCTAAATCAGAAAAGAAGAAGTAAAGCTGTCACTATCTGCAGATAACATGACACTATACGCAGAGAATTCTAAACATGCTACCAGAAAACTACTAAGGTTAATCAATGAATTTGGTGAAGTAGTGGGATACAAAATGAATGCACAGCTGTCTCTTGCATTCCTATACATTACTGATGAAAAATCTGAAAGTGAAATTAAGAAAACTCCCGTTTACCGCTACAACAAAAAGAATAAAATATCAAGGAATAAACCTACCTAAGGATACAAAAGACCTGTATGAAGAAAATCATAAGATGCTGATGAAAGAAATAAAAGATGATACAAATAGATAGAGAGATATACCATGTTCTTCGACTAGAAGAATCAACATTGCGCAAATGACTATACTACCCAAGGCAATCTACAGATTCAATGCAATCCCTATCAAACTACCACTGGCATTTTTCACAGAAATAAAAACAAAAAAATTCACAATTTGTATGGAAACACGAAAGACCCCGAATACCCAAAGCAATCTAGAGAAATAAAAACGGAGCTGGAGGAATCAGGCTCCCTGACTTCAGACTATAGTACAAAGCTACAGTAATCAAGACAGTAAGGTACTGGCACAAAAACAGACATACAGATCAATGGAACAGGATAGGAAGCCCAGAGATAAACCCACACACATATAGTTACCTTATCTTTGATAAAGGAGGCAAGAATATACAGTGGAGAAAAGACAGCCTCTTCAGTAAGTGGTGCTGGGAAAACTGGACAGCTACATGTAAAAGAATGAAATTAGAACACTCCCTAACACCATACACACAAAGAAACTCAAAATGGATTAAAGACCTAAATGTAAGGCCAGACAATATCAGACTCTTAGAAGAAAACATAGTGAGAACACTCTATGACATAAATCACAGCAAGATCCTTTTTGACCCACCTTCTAGAGAAATGGAAATAAAAACAAAAATAAACAAATGGGACCTAATGAAACAAAATCTTTTGCACAGCAAAGGAAATCATAAACAAGACAAAAAGACAACCCTCAGAATGGGAGAAAATATTTGCAAATGAAGCAACTAACAAAGGATTAATCTCCAAAATTTACAAGCAGCTCATGCAGCTCAATAACAAAAAAACAAACAACCCAATCCAAAAATGGGCACAAGATCTAAATACACATTTCTCCAGAGAAGATATACAGATTGCCAACAAACACATGAAAGAATGCTCAACATCATTAATCATTAGTGAAATGCAAATCAAAACTACAATGAGGAAAAAAAAAAAACTACAATGAGATATCATCTCACACTGGTCAGAATGGCCATCATCAAAAAATCTACCAACAATCAACGCTGGAGAGGGTGTGGAAAAAAGGGAACCCTCTTGCACTGCTGGTGGGAATGTAAATCGATACAGCCACTATGGAGAACAGTATGGAGGTTCCTTAAAAAACTACAAATAGAACTACCATACGACCCAGCAATCCCACTACTGGGTATATACCCTGAGAAAACCATAATTCACGAAGAGTCACGTACCACAATATTCACTGCAGCTCTATTTAAAATAAACAGGACACGGAAGCAACCTAAGGGTCCATCAACAGATGAATGCATAAAGAAGATGTGGCACATAAAAACAATGGAATACTACTCAGCCATAAAAAGAAATGAAACTGAGTTATTTGTAGTGGGGTGGATGGACTTAGAGTCTGTCACACAGAGTGAAGTAAGTCAGAAAGAGAAAAACAAATACTGTATGCTAACACATATACATGGAATCTAAAACAAAAACAAAAACAAAAATGGTCATGAAGAACCTAGGGGCAAGACAGGAATAAAGACACAGACCTACTAGAGAATGGACTTGAGGATATGGGGAGGGGGAAGGGTAAGCTGGGACAAAGTGAGAGAGTGGCATGGACATATATACACTACCAAACGTAAAACAGATAGCTAGTGGGAAGCAGCCGCATAGTACAGGGAGATCAGCTCAATGGTCTGTGACCACTTAGAGGGGTGGGATAGAGAGTGTGGGAAGGAGGGAGACGCAAGAGGGAAGAGACATGGGGACATATGTATATGTATAACTGATTCACTTTGTTATAAAGCAGAAACTAACACACCATTGTAAAGCAATTATACTCCAATAAAGGTGTTGAAAAAAAAAAAAAGAGAACATCCCTGTTAGTGCAGTGGTTAAGAATCCGCCTGCCAATGCAAGAGACATGGGTTTGAGCCCTGGTCTGGGAAGATCCCACATGCCACAAAGCAGCTAAGGCCGTGCACCACAACTACTGAGCCTGAACTCTAGAGCCCATGAGCCACAATTACTGCGCCGGTGTTGCCATAATTGCTGAAGCCCGCATGCCTAGAGCCCATGCTCCGCAACAAGAGAAGCCACTACAATGAGAAACCTGCTCACCACAACGAAGAGTATCCCCCGCTCGCCGCAACTAGAGAAACCCCGTATGCAGCAACAAAGACCCAATGCAGCCAAAAATAATTAATTAATTAATTTTAAAAAGTAAAAAATAAATTTTAAAAAAACATATATTGTACAACACAGGGAATACAACCAATATTTTATAATAACTATAAATGGAATATAATAGTTAAAAGTTGTGAATCATTTTATTGTACACCTATGACCTATGTAATATTGTACCTCAACTGTACTTCCATTAAAAAATAAAAACAAATTAAATTAAAAAATCAAATAAAATGGAAAGTCACGCATGGGGACACTGATTCAAGATGGCAGAGTAGAAGGATGTGTGCTCACTCCCTCCTGCGAGAGCACCAGAATGACAACTGCTGAACAATCATCAAAAAGAAGACACTGGAACACACCAAGAAAGATTCCCCACATCCAAAGACAGAGGACAACCCGCAATGAGACGGTAGGAGGGGCGCAATCACAGGAAAATCAAATCCCATAACGGCTGGGTGGGTGACTCACAAACTGGAGAACACTTATACCACAAAAGTCCACCCACTGGAGTGAAGGTTCTGAGCCCCACGTCAGGCTTCCCAACCTGGGGGTCCAGGAACAGAAGGAGGAATTCCTAGAGAAGCAGACTTTGAAGGCTAGCGGGATTTGACTGCAGAACTTTGACAGGACTGGGGGAAACAAGCCTCCAATCTTGGAGGGCACACACAAAGTCGTGTGCGCATCGTGACCCAGGGGAAGGAGCAGTGACCCCATAGGAGACTGAACCATACCTACCTGCTAGTGTTGGAGGGTCTCCTGCAGAGGCGGGGTGGCTGTGGCTTACCATGGGGAAAAGGACACTGGCAGCAGAAGTTCTGGGAAGTACTCCTTGGCATGAGCCCGCCCAGAGTCACCATTAGCCACACCAAAGAGCCGGGTAGGCTCCAGTGTTGGGTCACGTCAGGCCAAACAACCAACAGGGAGGGACCCAGACCCCACCTATCAGTAGACAAATGGATTAAAGTTTTACTGAGCTCTGCCCATCAGAGCAACACTCAGCTCTACCCACCACCAGTCCCTCCCATTAGGAAGCTTGCACAAGCCTCTTAGATAGCCTCACCCACCAGATGGCAGACAGCAGAAGCAAGAACTACAATTTTGCAGGCTGTGAAGGAAAACCACACTCAAAGAAGTACAGGCAAAATGAAAGGCAGAGGACTTTGTACCAGATGAAGTAACAAGATAAAACCCAGAAAAACAACTAAATGAAGTGGAGACAGGCAACCTTCCAGAAAAAGAATTCAGAATGACAGTGAAGATGATCCAGGACCTCAAAAAAACAATGGAGGCAAAGATCGAGAAGATGCAAGAAATGTTTAACAAAGACCTAGAAGAATTAAGGAACAAACAGAGATGAACAATACAATAACTGAAATGAAAAATACACTAGAAGGAATCAACAGCAGAATAACTGAGGCAGAAAAACGGATAAGTGACCTGGAAGACAGAATGGAGGAACTCACTGCCACAGAACAGAATAAAGAAAAAAGAATGAAAAGCAATGAAGACAGCCTAAGAGACCTCTGGGACAACGTTAAATGCACCAACATTAGCATTATAGGGGTCCCAGTAGGCAAAGAGAGGGAGAAAGGACCCAAAACAATATTTGAAGAGATTATAGTCTAAAACTTCCCTAACATGGGAAACGAAACAGCCATCCAAGTCCAGGAAGCACAGAGAGTCCCAGGCAGGATAAATGCAAGGAGAAACAGGCCAAGACACATAGTAATCAAATAGGCAAAAATTAAAGAGAAAAAAAAATTACTGAAAGCAGCAAGGGAAAAATGACAAATAATATACAAGGGAACTCCCATAAGGTTAACAGCTGATTTCTCTGCAGACACTCTACATGCCAGAAGAGAGTGGCATGACATATTTAAAGTGATGAAAGGGAAGAAACTACAACCAAGATTACGCTACCTAGCAAGAATCTCATTCAGATTTGATGGAGAAATCAAAACCTTTACAGACAAGCAAAAGCTAAAAGAATTCAGCACCAGCAAACCAGCTCTACAACAAATGCTAAAGGAACTTCTCTAAGTGGGAAACACAAGAAAAGCACCTACAAAAACAAACCCAAAACAATTAAGAAAATGGTTATATGATCATACATATCAATAATTACCTTAAATGTGAATGGATTAAATGTTCCAACCAAAAGACACAGGCTCACTGAATGGATACAAAAACAAGACCCATATATATATCGTCTACAAGCAACCCACTTAAGACCTAGGGACACATACAGACTGAAAGTGAGGGGATGGAAAAAGATATTCCATGCAAATGGAAATGAAAGGAAAGCTGGAATAGGAATACTCATATCAGATAAAATAGACTTTAAAATAAACAATATTACAAGAGACAAGGAAGGACACTACATAATGATCAAGGGCTCAATCCAAGAAAAAAATTATAACAATTATAAATATATATGCACCCAACACAGAAGCACCTCAATACATAAGGCAACTGCTAACAGCTATAAAAGAGCAAATCCACAGTAACACAATAATAGTAGGGGACTTAAGCACTTCACTTACACCAATGGACAGATCATCCAGAGAGAAAATTAATAAGGAAACACAGCTCTAAATGACACAATAGACCAGATAGATTTAATTGACGTTTATAGGACATTCCATCCAAAAAGAGCTTTTACACTTTCTTCTCAAGTGCGCATGGAGCGTCCTCCAGGATAGATCACATCTTGGGTCACAAATGAAGCCTCAGTAAATTTAAGAAAATTGAAATCATATCATGCATCTTTTCTGACCACAACGCTATGAGATTAGAAATGAATTACAGGGGAAAAAAACATAAAAAACACAAACACATGGAGACTAAACACTACATTACTAAATAACCAAGAGATCACTGAAGAAATCAAAGAGGAAATCAGAAAATACCTAGAGGCAAATGACAATGAAAACACGACGATCCAAAACCTATGGGATTCAGCAAAAGCAGTTCTAAGAGGGAAGTTTACAGCTATACCAGCCTACCTCAAGAAACAAGGAAAATCTCAAATAAATAATCTAACCTTACACCTAAAGGAACTAGAGAAAGAAGAATGAACAAAACCCAAAGTTAGCAGAAGGAAAGAAATCATAAATATCAGAGCAGAAATAAATGAAATAGAAACAAAGAATACAATAGCAAAGATCAATAAAACTAAAAGCTGGTTCTTTGAGAAGATAAACAAAATTGATAAACCATTAGCCAGACTCATCAAGAAAAAGAGGGAGAGGAGTCAAATCAATAAAATTAAAAATGAAAAAGGAGAAGTTACAACAGACACTGCAGAAATACAAAGCATCCTAAGAGACTACTACAAGCAACTCTATGCCAATAAAATGGACAACCTGGAAGAAATGGATACATTCTTAGAAAGATATAACCTTACAAGACTGAACCAGAAAGAATTAGAAAATATGAAGACCAATCACAAGCACTGAAATTGAAACTGTGATGAAAAATCTTCCAACAAACAAAAGTCCAGGACCAGTTGGCTTCACAGGTGAATTCTATCAAATATTTAGAGAAGAGCTAACACCCATCCTTCTCAAACTCTTCCAAAAAATTGCAGAGGAAGGAACACTCCCAAACCCATTCTATGAGGCCACCATCACCCTGATACCAAAACCAGACAAAGATACTACAAAAAAAGAAAAATTACAGACCAATATCACTGATGAATATAGATGCAAAAATCCTCAACAAAATACTAGCAAACAGAATCCAACAACACATTAAAAGGATCATATACCATAATCAAGTGGGATTTATCCTAGGGATGCAAGGATTCTTCAATATACTCAAACCAATCAATGTGATACACCATATTAACAAATTGAAGAATAAAAACCATATGATCATCTCCATAGATGCAGCAAAGCTTTCGACAAAATTCAACACTCATTTACGATAAAAACTCTCCAGAAAGTGGGCATACAGGGAACCTACCTCAACATAATAAAGGCCATATATGACAAACCCACAGCAAACATCATTCTCAGTGGTGAAAAACTGAAAGCATTTCCTCTAAGATCAGGAACAAGGATGTCCACTCTCACCACTCTTATTCAACATAGTTTTGGAAGTCCTAGCCACGGCAATCAGAGAAGAAAAAGAAATAAAAGGAATACAAATTGGAAAAGAAGAAGTAAAACTGTCGCTGTCTGCAGATGACATGATACTATACATAGAGAATCCTAAAGATGCCACTAGAAAACTACTAGAGCTAATCAATGAATTTGATAAAGTTTCAGGAAACAAAATTAATGCACAGAAATCTCTTGCATTCCTATACACTAATGATGAAAAATCCGAAAGAGAAATTAAGGAAACACTCCCATTTACCACTGCAACAAAAAGAATAAAATACCTAGGAATAAACCAACCTAGGGAGACGACTTGTATGCAGGTAACTATAAAACACTGATGAAAGAAATTAAAGATGATACCAACAGATGAAGAGATATACCATGTTCTTGGATTGGGAGAATCAATATTGTGAAAATGACTATACTACCTAAAGCAATCTACAGATTCAATGCAATCCCTATCAAATTACCAATGGCGTTTTTTACAGAACTAGAACAAAAAATCTTAAAATTTGTATGGATATACAAAAGACCCCGAATAGCCAAAGCAGTCTTGAGGGGAAAAAACGGAGCTGGAGGAATCAGACTCCCTGTCTTCAGACTATACTAAAAAGCTACAGTAATCAAGACAATATGGTACCGGCACAGAAACAGAAACATAGATCAGTGGAACAAGATAGAAAGCCCAGAGGTAAAAACACGCACCTATGGTCAACTAATCTATGACAAAGGAGGCAAGGATATACAATGGAGGAAAGACAGTCTCTTCAATAAGTGGTGCTGGGAAAACCAGACAGCTACATGTAAAACAATGAAATGAGAACACTCCTTAACACCATACACAAAAATAAACTCAAAATGGATTAGAAACCTAAATATAAGACCAGACACTATAAAATTCTTAAAGGAAAACATTGGAAGAACACTCTTTGATATAAATCACAGCAAGATCCTTTTTGACCCACTTCCTAGAGAAATTGAAATAAAAACAAAAATAAACATATGGGACCTAATGAAACTTCAAAGCTTTTGCACAGCAAAAGAAACCATAAACAAGACGAAAAGACAACACTCAGAATGGGAGAATATATTTGCAAACGAATCAAGGGACAAAGGATTAATCTCCAAAATATATAAACAGCTCATGCAGCTCAATATTAAAAAAACAAATAACCCAATCCAAAAATGGGCAGAAGACCTAAATAGACATTTCTCCAAAGAAGACATACAGATGGCCAAGAAGCACATGAAAAGCTGCTCAACATCACTAATTATTTGAGAAATACAAATCAAAAGTTCAATGAGGTATCACCTCACACCAGTTAGAATGTTCTTCATCAGAAAATCTACAAACAACAAATGCTGGAGAGGGTGTGGAGAAAAGGGAACCCTCTTGCACTGTTGGTGGGAATGTAAATTGATACAGCCACTATGGAGAACAGTATGGAGATTCCTTTAAAAACTAAAAATAGAATTACCATATGATCCAGCAATCCCACTACTGGGCATATACCCAGAGAAAACTACAATTCAGAAAAACACAGGCACCCCAATGTTTACTCAGCACTATTCACAATAGCCAGGTCATGGAAGCAACCTAAATGCCCATGGACAGATGAATAGATAAAGAAGATGTGGTACATATATACAATGGAATATTACTCAGTCATAAAAATGAACGAAATGGGGTCATTTGTTGAGACATGGATGGATCCAGAGACTGTCATACAGAGTGAAGTAAGTCAGAAAGAGAAAAACAAATATCATATATTAACGCATATATGTGGAACCTAGAAAAATGGTACAGATGAACCGGTTTGCAGGGCAGAAATTGAGACACAGATGTAGAGAACAAACGTATGAACACCTGGGGGGAAAGCCGTGGGGGGGTGGGGGGGTGATGAATTGGGCGATTGGGATTGACATGTATACACTGATGTGTATAAAACTGATGACTAATAAGAACCTGCTGTATAAAAAAAAAAGTGATCAAATGTATTCTATTGGAAAGAAGCAAAAATACACCGCATTTACTGTCTAAATTATATAATAATTTAATGATAAAAACAAAAGGCGGGGGGAGTTCCCTGGTGGTCTAGTAGCTAGGATTCAGTGCTTTCACTGCCGTGGCCCAGGTTCAATCCCTGGTCAGGGAACTGAGATCCCACAAGCTGCACAGCATGGCCAAAGGAAAAAAAAAAAAAGTATGTTCAGAAAACAAACAAAAAGCAGCTCTTAGAAATTAAAAATATAATAGCAAAAACGAAAATCTCAGCGTAAGAATTTCCAGTTTCCAGTAGTGTCGGGCTAGATTATTTGGATCAACTATCACTATTCCACTGGATAAGAACTTTTAAATATGGATAAAATATATTCCAAAAATTTTAAAGCACCAAAAAACAAGCCAAGACAATAAGGAATTACAAAGTCACAAGTGAAGTAAAAATGAGAATCCAGAAAGGGAAAAAAGCATATTCCACCTATTTTTGCCCTGAGGATATTTTGGATTTTTTGTTTTGATAACATTGCAAGAGCCATGGGGACAAAAACAAAATCCAACAACCACAGGAGGGAATTTCAAGCCCTAAACTTGTTTTAAGGTGGTCCCAGACTAGGAGTGACCCCAGGCACATGGCAGAAGAAAATACAAATCCTACATATACAATGAAACACTACAAACTAACCACAGAAAGATGATTCTCAAAGAGATCATATTAAATGGAAGAAGTCAGATGAAGTACATACCATATTATCATTTTTGTGAGGTTAAAAAAACCTACAAAACTAATCAATGGCAATGCAACTCAGAATAGTGATTGATTGCCTTTGGGGGATATTTACTGGGGATGGCATAAGTGAGACTTCCATATCTTGCTCTTGGTTGGGAGTGACATGAATGAGTGCATTTATTTTATTTTTTCAAATCTTAACGTACATATAAAAACTGTACACTTTAATGTATGAATGTTATAATTTAATGAAGCTTTTATTTTAAATGAAGATGAAATAAGAAAATTTTCAAATTAAATAAGTTAACAAATACTAATTATATTCAGCTTTCGCAAATAGTAAAGGATATTAATTTAGTTCATGGTCTAAGTCTAGAAGATGATTCAAAAGTAATGGTTGCTATTTACCATAGCATTTTCAATGATTTTGATTTTTATAATTTATAATGGAAAAAAATCTCAACTAGCCACCATTAACATTTTTTTTATTTATCTTTTTTTAGTTATTTCTGAGATATACATTTTAAAGTAATAACTAAAATTATGACTTATAACATTATACCAGAACATATAAGATTTTTAGAAATTTCATGTAATGTCTGAAACATTTATATTAACATATTTCCATTAAAATAACCCAATGAAAGTTTAGTATTAGTTGTGTTTTTGTTTGTTTTTTTATACTGCAGGTTCTTATTAGTCATCAATTTTATACACATCAGTGTATACATGTCAATCCCAATCGCCCAATTCATCACACCACCATCCCCATCCCACAGCTGTTTTCCCCCCTTGGTGTCCATACTGTTGTTCTCTACATCTGTGTCTCAACTTCTGCCCTGCAAACCGGTTCATCCGTTAACATTTTTCAAAAATCTCTCAGAATCACCATAACTTTTGTGCTCTCTGAAAAATCAATCTTTTATGTTTTCCCAATTCATTAAGTCTCAGACCATTTACATTTATATCATTTATACATGACAACCCTAATGTCAAAGCATATAACACTGTTTTCATTTTTAGAATCCAAAGGGCCACAAAATAGGCTATAAATAAGATAATCATTTGTACTCAAATAATTTAAGGAGATGAGAACTCAAGACCTAAATAAATTGAGAAAAATTTCATATGAAAAGACAGAAGTAATTAAATTTCAGATTATAAAAAGGATCCCTAAGATTAAAGAAAGGTATGAGACATACATGTTGGGGAAAAAAACATTAAAATAACCTTAGTTTTCAAAACATAGTTTGATGATAGAGTTCTAACAATTCATTGATTCCCTCATTCAACAAATATTTCACTGCTTATTATATGCCTATTCCTTTTCTACAAATTAGGAATACAACAGCGATACAAAAGGAATAAAACAGATGACTTTATGCTCTAGAAACAACAAAATAATGGTGTGCCAAAAATAGGAAAATCTGATTCTATACATTTATGTTTTTTCAACATATAACAAATATATACTAATATTTCACATATTTCACAAGGTATTGTTAAAAGTCTGATGATTAGTTCTCGATCAAGAACTTAAGAAAGGGCTTCGCTGGTGGCACAGTGGTTGAGAGTCCGCCTGCCGATGCAGGGGACACGGGTTCGTGCCCCCGTCCGGGAAGATCCCACATACTGCGGAGCGGCTGGGCCCGTAAGCCATGACCGCTGAGCCTGCGCGTCCGAAGCCTGTGCTCTGCAACGGGAGAGGCCACAAGAGTGAGAGGCCCACATACCGCAAAAAAAAAAAAAAAAAGAACTTAAAAAATTGCTAATATATGGAAAAAGTTTTTGCTTCCTATAAAACAAAACTTTTACATAATATTTTCCTACTAGTTTTTAATACGCACATGACTATGTTCCCCAAAAAAGAATTTTTTGTTTTTTGCTATTGAGATGAAAATGCTTAAAGTTGAAGATTATTAAATAAGATACCACTGGTAGGTACACATAGAAGATGTTCCATAATTACAAACCATTATTATTCTCTTGTCCTATTTCCTGCCTGCAAACAGGAGCTGATAAGGAAAAGTAGGCAGAACAGGCTTTTAAGTTTCTAGCCAAACCTGTATTTTATAGATTGGGGGAAGAAGAGAGCACTTTTTAAGATAAAAGGCAGGGAAGAGGAGTAGAAATGAGTGGTTTAAAGAATTAGCGATGAAGAGGAGATACTGGTTACAGGCAGCTCTCCAGCTTCCACCTTATTATTGTCAGGGCAAAATGGTGGCATAAATGGGTGTCTTGATTGCCTGTCACCCTCCTTAACTAGTAACAACAATATCTGTAATACAGTGTTGAACACAACAATTTCTACCCAAAAAAAAGGATGTAAGATATAAATATTTATACCATTACTATTTTCCAAAGATTTGAATATATAAGAAATAAATATAAGGTGGTAGTCCCATAAGAAAGATAATATCCAGAATGTGTACTCTGGAAGGAAGAAGGGGTGGGAAGGAACTGGTCAACAAAGGATATTCTGAACAGTGTTATCAATGTAAGGGAATATTCTAGAGTTAGGAAAGTAATATCACCTCAACATGACTCTAAGATTTTTCACAGCAGGTCTGACATTATAAGCCTTAATAAATCTTACCATACATCACACAGTGCTTCCCCATAATAGACACTCAATAATTATTTCATTTTTTAAACCAAATTCCTACACTAGTTTCATGGCCTTTGAAAAAAACAATACAACTCACATGATAAGGAGCTCTCTTTGTCCAACTCCTCTAGATAAGCACCTTCTAAAAAAAATCTTAAGTAAAACTAAGATTTGGTCTAACCACTATAGATTACAATGGGACCAAATTCCTTTGTTCTAGAAAAATCTACATGTGGCCTAAGATTTCATCAGCTATTTGGGGTTTTTTCCCCCCTTCAGTTTTATTGAGATATAACTGGCATGCAGCACTGTATAAGTTTAAGGTACAGCACAATGATTTGACTTAACATGCATCATAAAATGATTACCACAATAAGTTCAGTGAATATCCATCATCTCATACAGATACAAAATTAAAGAACTAAAAAAACTTTTTTTCCTTTGGGATGAGAATTCTTAGGATCCACACTCTCTTAACAACTTTCATATATAACATACACCAGTGTTAACTGTATTTACCACCTTGTACATTACATCCCCAGTACTTACTTATAACTGGAAGTTTATACCTTTGGGCTGCCTTCATCTATTTCCCCCTCCTCCCTACCCTCCCCCGACGACAAATCTAATCTCGCCATGAGCTTGTTTTTGAAGTATAACTGACCTACAACACTGTTAGTTCCTGTTACACAACATAGTGATTCGATATTTCTAAACATTTCAAAATGATCACCACGGCAAGATGAGTTACCATTCATCGGCTATTGTGGCAGTCACATCATCAGTCTATCAGGTAAACTCACAACAACTACCTTTAGAGGTCAGTTCTTCCCCAATCTGTAAAAGTTGTTAACCAAAATACTAAAACTTAACTTCATCATTTTGGCTTCAGATTGTTAAAACCTTCTTGAATTGTTAACTAGATCACTAATTTATCATCACCTACGAAGGCCTTCAGAACCATAAAAACTTCCTCAAGGATGCAATTATTAATCAGTAATCAATACTCTGGGTAATGCAATGAACTACTAATTCAATTGGGCGAAACATGTATGATCAGCAATAGGCACTGTATTAGAGAAAACAAAAAGATTAACCCAGTCCCTACACTCAAGGACTCAAAAAGTCTAGTACATTTACAATGTAAGTGTTAAAATAGAAGTGCTACATAGAGAAAAAAGATAAAGAAGCATTAAATTAAAGGGTTAAGACTAGGAGTGTAAAATAAAGAATCCACTGAATCTATCATGCAATGCACACTTTTCAGTTTCTTCCGAAAAGATATCATGAGTTTTGTCAAATGCACCTAGCTAAAAAGTATGATGAAAATAACAATGGCTTTTAAATTATACACTCTGAAAACTAAGGACCAAAAATCATAGACCAGGAAACTAAGACATAAAAAAGGTTTATATGTTTCCTATAAATTAAGTCAGACATTTGAACCTACTTCCTAATTTCCAGACTAGTCCCCTCATTTCCCGGCGGGGGTAAGGGAGGGGAATTTTTTAATAAATCATGATTTGAATGTGATGTGCTCAGCCATTTTCTTTCCTATCTATACACTCGCAGTCCATACATACACTGATTTTTTTTTCCATTGAACTTTAACTGGCTCCTCAAAAAACTAAAAGCCTATCTCCTAATAAATAAAACTTACTGACTAAACATAGGACTTCTCCAATCTCTAATTTCCTTATTTGTAAAAAGAGCTAATAATTACAAAATCTATGCTTTGCAATATCATTAATTCATATTTAGACTTCTTAATCCAACCATTCTTCCTATGGTAATAAAGAATTCAACACAATAAACAATGCATCCTGAAGAAATGAAGACGCTGTCATCTCTTTGCATTATATTACCCAGAACTGAGTCTCTAGCATATATTCACTACTTTGCTTAAATGCTCATTCGGAACACAAGAAATCCCTTAAAGCACAGTTCAAATTTATTACCAGTTGATTCATATCCCCTCACAACTACACAAACAAAAGTCTGACACAACCAATTTAGCCTATCACAATCAGTTCTGTCCCCCAGAGTCACTATTAGAGTGGTTTTAATTTTTTTACTTTATTCTCAAGTTTAACATAAGACAGATAGCAATAAATGCCAATGCGTATTATAAGAAATAAACTTAAGTTTGAGTGCATAACTGCATTTTATCATAATTTTTTTTGTAACATGTTATCAATAAAGTTTAACTCTGGGACAGTAAGGTGATCCTACACATGAAAATAATATAAGAACTGGTTTCTAAATTCAAATTTTCAAGATAATTTTCCCAACCTCAAATTCCTCAATGGCAAGAGCACAGTTCAGGTGTCTGTTACAATCTACTGGAAACACAATATCCTTTTTCAAAACTGAGATTAGTAAAAAATAGGAAATCTAGTCAAATTTTTCTAAGGTCTCTTCCGGTCCCAACAATAGTCCTCTACACCAACTTCTACTTATGTAAGGTGTAAGCATCCAACTGATATTAGCTGATTCCACATTATTTAATTCCTAATAAATGTTTCCCTCAAATCCTCAAACCACTAAAAAAAATTTAAAACATGGAGATATATTAAGTTTTACGAGAAAAATTAATTTTAAAATTTTTCATAATTTTCAAAAGGATACGAAACAATTTTTAGTTAGAACAGAAATTCCCATCTCTTCTATGGTTTACCTTTTTAAATTGCTGAAAAACTACTCAAATGCTGAACGTAAATAACCAAACTACAGGAGATGGGTAATTGCTTCTGATTGTATTATATTCTTAAATTAAAATTTTTTTAAAGCTTTAAAAATCACATTTTAGTCTTCTCTAAAATATTTTGTTCCTCCTTAAAACTGCTTTTCTACAGTGTGATACAAAGCAATTTTTTCCGATCTAAATTAAGAGTTACACCTAAATAATATTCCTCCACTGTTTTATTATTTGTACTTTTTAAAAGTATTCTGCTTATATTGTTGCTCCCTCTGAAACATGGATCATACAAGTATGTAAAAATAAAAATATTTTCTAATTATAAAAATGGAAAATGAAATATATCCACTCCTTTAATTAGGAAATACTATAATCAATTAGAGAATGTACTAAATCAAAGAGAAGAGATCAATAATGCCTGAGAATCTAACCAAAGTAAAAGATTAAAGCTCACATAATTTACTATACAATCCCCCCCAATACAAGAACAATTAATGCTATCTAAGAACGTAACGGAGAGGCTCCTAGATATTTTCTCTTGGGTGGTGTGTTTACAGACTGGGCAAACACTTGTCCAGAACGCTGCAGATTCCTGGGCTTGCTAAGGAGGTGTTCAACTAGACGAACTCTAAAGTCTCTTTCAATTCTAAGATTCCCAATCTGTGAATAAAATGTGAAAAACAACATAAAACACTGTGCCCAATGAAGGCTGATCAATTAACCGATACGCCTTCACTGCCACCCTAACTGTATGCCTGGAGACGAAAAAGTTCTTTCTCCTCTTTTCTCTGCAGTGATTTCACGAGATCCTGGTTAACAAAAGGCATGGAAAACATGCACAGGTGGGATAAAAAGAGGAGTGGCTGAAATGAGGCGGCTCTCGGGACAGCGCCCCCAGCTCCCCGTCCCTCGGCAGCACCTGAGAAATCACTGCCCTCCACACCTCCACCCTTCTGTGGAGGCGTCGCGAGAGAATTCTCCGACCTATTACAGTCCACCCGCACCTGGCCAGAGACCGGTCATTGTCTGGAGCCTTCAGCGCCCAAGACAAGCAAGGAGGAAAGAGAAAGAAAAGCGGGAGAAGGAGTGAGAATAATGGACCACGGAAAGGGAAGTAAAGCAATTGGGAAGCCATACGCTCCTTTTGGCAAAATTGGCTTCCCCATCGATCACTCAATTTAATTCAGATCCCAAATGCCAACCCCCCCGGCCCAAGGCAGCAGCCAGGGGTGGCCCAGCCGGAGTCCCCGAAGCTACCCCGGTCAGAGAACGGAGACAAGGAGAGGGAAATGGGCGTGTGGGTTGGGCCTGGCTGGCCGGAGGCCGGGCTCGGAACAAAGCCTCCCGGCTCCCCCTACCTGGGGCGAGGGCGGCGGGCGGTGCCTCGCGGCTCCCCGCGTCGCCCCAGCCCGGCGACGCCCTCGCCCCGGGGACCCTTGCCAGGGCGAGGGGCCGCGGCGAGCCCCCTCCCCGCCCGCTAACAGCGCCCCTTCGGGACAATGGGCCCCCTCCCCCGCCTACGGGAGGGGAGATACAAAGGCAGAGAAGCGCGGCCCGGCACGGAGCCAGGCGTCCGGAAAGTGAAGGCGGAGGAGGGAGAGGGGACAGGAGAGGATGGCGGCGGACGCGGCAGCCCGCGGGCCGCTCCCCCAGCCGTCCAAGCCTCTGCTCTCAGCCCCACCGCCGCGGCAACGACGGGAGCGCGGACCAGCAGCCTCTCAAGTCCCGGCCGAGAGGGAAGAAGGGTCTGCACACAAAGAGGAGCGGGACCCCCACCCTCCGCCAACACCAGCGCCGGGGATGGCCCGACGCGCTCTGGCCGCCAACGGCCAGCGGCGCCTGCCCAGCCCGAGCCCCTCCGGGGCCGGGGTTCGCACTGGGCGCCCCTCTCCGGACTCACCCAAAGCTCCGTGCCCCAGCTCATGGCGGAACTCGAGGCGACTCGAGCCGTCTGGCTGCCCCGCTGTCCGTCCGTCTGTCGGCTCTGCAGTCAGTCTGTCCGACCTCCCACTGGCGGGCTCGCGGCTCAGCTGCTCAGCCTCCGAAGGTGCCGCCACCGCCGGTTTCCCCAGTGAGGGAGAAAGACGCGACTGGAGAAGCCGCCGACGCCGCGTCCCCGCCTCCCGAAGCCTGCGGGGAGGGGGCCCGGGCTGCGGGGAGGCGGGACGCGGAGAGGGGAGGGGGCTGGGCGCGATGCACCCTGGGATTGGGGCGGACCCGCTCTCGCCTGGCGGAGGTTGGTAGGGTCCGCTCGCCGAAGGGTTTCGGCTCTTCCCTCGCGTCCAGTCTCTTGCTTCTCATACCTCCTGGCTCGGGCTATCCCACCGCCGCCGTCATTCGAATATCTGCCTCCAAGAAGGAAAGGGAGGGAAGGAAAAGTCGCCCACAGCCCTTCTCTACCCTGAGCCCCTTAAATGAGGCAACTCCTTCCTGCCTCTTGCCTCCTCCACTTGGGAGAAACCCAGATAAAGAAACCTCATCCAAATCCTTGGGTTTAGATTGTGAAGAGTTGTAGTCTATTTATAAGAAAAAAAGTCTTAATGGTTAAAGTGATCTTGGGAATCACCGAAACGTGTAGAGCGTCAAAGGAGAAGGCAACTTGCCCGATTCTGTTTTTAACAAAACATTTTAATTTTGTAAGTCCTGTCAGGAAATCATAAAAAGAGGCAGATCTTTCGGCATTCATTTGGGAATGTTGCCATGACAGGAGATGAAAAACATGCACAAATGTGACCCGAGCTGTCACCTAAAGGGAAAGGAGAACTGAGCTTGCCCCCTTTCTGGAATGGGCACCTCGTGCGTGGAGGTGTTGGATGGGAGGCAGATTCCTAACCGGTAGTGCAAAGAGCCTCTTCCGAACTTCAGATATCTCTCACTCAGAATATCGGAACCTTGGATGCAGGTCCACCATTTCCTTTTTTCTCTGTGGAGTTACTTCCTGGCCTTTCTGAATAATCATTAACTGCAGTCGGCAAGTTTGACTTGTTGCTATTAAGACATCAAGTACGCTTAGCAACTCCCTAACTTATGCTTGAGGGTTAATTGCTTGTCTCCGAAACACCACACACACACACATACACACACACAGAGTTCAGTCCAGTTACTGGTAGTAAAGTACTCCTCAGTGTGTCTTGACAGCTATGTCTTAAGTTCTCCCAACCGGCTAGTCAGCATTCGAAACTCCCCCCCATTATAGGGCCTGCTCAGGTGCCCCAATCTCTTCCGCTTTAATCCTTGTCCCTGCCTAGCTGTACTTCCTCTTGGCCTTGAGGCAAATATCCTGAGCCCTCCTGACCTTCCAGCCACGACTCTTGCTAAATTGTTTGCTGCAGTTCTGAGTCCAGCTCCAGGATACAAATACCTCTTCCAAGTGGGTTGTCACCAATATTTAAATGCTCATGTGCCATGCACTGAAAAGGCTGTTAAGCATTGACTAAACACTTTCTCTTTCCAACATTTTTCTATTTCCTTCAAGGTTATTTATGTCACCTAACACTACTATCTACCTCTCCTACCCCTTTAAAAAAAATTGTGCTTTCCATTTCAAAGTAAAATAATCTACCATTCACAGTAAAGATTATCCTCAACCATACTGTTTACACAATTCCCCAATTGAACATAAAGTTTTATCTCCTAGATGAGCATTTTTCTTCTTCCAAAATTTCTGAACAGAACTCCACACTTAGAACAATTAATTTCTCTTCAAAAAGTTAGGTTTGGGGGCATCAAATTCAGAAAAAAATTCTGTTAGTCTACATTATCATAAATTTAAATATAATTAATATAAGCAACTTAAATTGAGAATCCCCAAATAATTATTTAACTTACAAAATTCTTTCATGATACTGAAATTCACTATTTACTTCAACAAACTCTTTAAGCAAAACTTATTAAAAGTGGAAACTATCACAAAAAATATATGTTTTGTGTTATATTTTGTTATGAAAATAATGAAGATCAATCAGATTTCAGAGTGTTCTTTTTCATAACAAATCTCTAAAATAGTATAGGGGCATTTTAGCTAACAAACATCAGAGGTGTTTTCCACACACATATATAGTCACATACACAAATATATATTATCAGCATGGCAGTTTATAAGGCTGCTGATTTTTAACATAATCAGAATACATTGGGTACTAAATTATTTTTGTATATAAGATTTATTCTTTATGGACCCATGACAAGGTATTTTGTGAGCAGTTCAAACACATCATTTTTATCTCTAAAAAAGGTAAAACATAACTTTTAGCATCTTGAAAGCAAAATCTCTTTGGTATAACAGCAATCTATTATTAATACATTCCAGATACTACCTCCAAATCATATTTTGCATCAAGTGATAAAATTCTGTCCAACCAATTATCTTGTATCTTTTTACTACTTGACCTATTTTGGCAATCCATCACCACATAGTTTCTGTTTCAAATTACATATTTTATAAGGTAATCAACACTAAGAAGGAATCGAGGAAATAATATTCTTCTAACTTTCTCTATATATTTTTACAATGGAGCCACTATACCAAGTAAACTTGAAGGAGCTCAAATTACACAAGCTTACTGCAATTTTAAAAAGTATTATACTGTCTTTTTATTAATTATGAAAAATAACTTTCATTTAATGCATTTTATCCTCAGGCATATACTTGAACTCTACTCCATGATAAGCCATTAAAGTGTTGCATTTTCTTTTGCATATTTTTATCATGTATTAATTCAAATGTAAGCCCTTTTTATAATTCTTTATGTAATAAATATTTAGCTAATGCTCTTTTCAGTTTCAATTTTTTCTGGCATGAAAGACATACAGATGGCCAACAGGCACATGAAAAGGTGTTCAACATCGTTAATCATCAGAAAATGCAAATTAAAGCCATAGTGAAATATCATCTCACATCTGTCAGGATGGCTATCATCAAAAAGAACACAAATAACAGATGTTGGTGAGGATGTGGAGAAAAGTGAACCCTCACACACTGTTAGTGGGAATGTAAATTGGTGCAGCTACTGTGGAAAACAGTATGGAGGTTTCTAAAAAAAATAAAACTAGGGCTTCCCTGGTGGCACAGTGGTTGGGAATCTGCCAGTGCAGGGGTTGGGAATCTGCCAGTGCAGGGGACATGGGTTCGAGCACTGGTCCAGGAAGATCCCACATGCCGTGGAGCAACTAAGCCCATGCACCACAGCTACTGAGCCTGTGCTCTAAAGCCCACGAGCCACAACTACTGAGCCATGTGCCACAACTAATGAAGGCTGCGCGCCTAGAGCCTGTGCTCCACAACAAGAGGAGCCACTGCAATGAGAAGGCTGCGCACCACAGCAAAGAGTAGCCCCTGCTCGCCACAACTAGAGAAAGCCCACGTGCAGCAACAAAGACCCAACGCAGCCAAAAAGAAATAAATTAAAAAAAAAAAACAACTAAAAATAGAACTAACAGATGACCCAGCAATTCCACTCCTGGGTAAATATCCGAAAAAAACAAAAACACTAATTTGAAAAGATACATGCACTCCAATGTTCATAGCAGATATAGATACAGATAAACATATACATTATATATATATATATATATACACATATATATATGTCACAATGGAATACTACTCAGCCAGAAAAAAATACTGAAATTTTGCCATTTGCAACAACACGGATGGCCTTGGAGGGTACTGTGTTAAGTGAAGTAAGTCAGACAGAGAGAGACAAATTCTGTTTTATCAATTATATGTGGAATCTGAAAAATAAAACAAACTAGTGAATATTACAAAAAAAGAAACAGACTTACAGATATAGAAAACTAGTGGTTACCAGTGGAGAGAGGGAAAGGGGGAGGAGCAAGGTAGGGGTAGGGGATTAAGAGGTAAAAACTACTAGGTATTAAATAAATAAGCTACAAGGATATATAGTACAGCATAGAAAATATAACCAATATTTATAATAAGTATAAATGGAATGTAACCTTTAAAAATTGTGAATCACAATGTTATACACCTGAAACTTATGTAATATTGCACATCAAGTATACCTCAATAAAAATATTCCTGGCATGAATTTCCTTATTAAGTCAAATTGTGAAACACAGTTGTTCACTGCTACATTCTGGAATATAGAATAATTTACTTGTCCAAATGTATCAACCTCCAACCATAAATCAATCTCTTGTCAAAATTAAATTTTTGCAAAAGTTTATTCCATGTATAAAGTTAGTAATGTCTTAAACACTTTTTTGAAAAGTGTTAAAACACTTAAACACTTTTTTGAAAAGTGTTTCCAAAGAAAAAACAAAGCTTTAGATCAACTTAATATTTGGAGCATAGAGAACATTCCTATGCATATGTGCATCAATGTCCCATCCACAAATGGTTACCAATCATACATAATTTCCACCATTGAAAGGAAACAATCTCTGGCATAAACAATGGCAATTCCTTTCTTGTCATTTAAATATCTTAAAAATATGTCTTAAAAATAAAACTATGGAGGCAGTGTCCACAAATAGGATTATTACCTACATAGGATGGCCAGAACAATCAAGCTAAAATTACCTTTAGGAAGAATATCAAGGCAGGGTACTTGGCACCTCTGTTTTAATGCTTCAAATGGAGCACCACACCAGGAATGGGATCATACTAGAATACTGATCCACACAGCCAAATGAAGAATGGTACTGGCTAGTTAACAGTTATCACTACTTTCTGCACTAACAGCTTTCCTAACCAAGAATAGGAAGACATTCAAAACGTCAAGAGCATACTTTAAGGTGGCTCACTGAAAAGAAAGAAAGAAAGAAAACCACCTACTGTTTTGTCTTTGGGGATTCTGCTCTCCGTTATTGAATCCAGTTAAAGCATTTTATATAACAGCTCTAATGAAACTTGGCAAAAAGTAAAAGTAAAAGAAAATTCCACATAAATCAAACGGAATAGATTTGCTTAAAGGGGTAACTCATTTCCGGTTTTCTATGATGATTAGTTTTTTCCCACTGGTCGTTATGGAACTTTGTAACTCTAAAAGCATTTAGGTATTTATTTAAGTTAAATTCTCCTTAGAGCCAGGAGACCTGATAGAACAAAAGTAGCAGATTTCTTCAGGTGTTTATTAAACCTTCGCAAACCCATCCAAAATTTCCACTGATTAAATTCTTAAAGTGCTCCTTTTCCTGCTGTTGCTGTTGTAGGGTTCTTTTGAGTGAGGGGCTTGTTGACAAAATTTCAAGATATGCACATCAGTTAACAAAAAGAACACCTAGTTCTCTATTTTCTTTTTATGAAATCCAATCAGGTGTATCACATGCACTTATAGAAATACAACCAGCTTTTACAGGCTCTTAAGAGCCACTGTTAAGTTTTCAGGAATTTTGCAAACAGGTTGTTAAAAATGTTAGATTAGCATCTGTCATGGTGAGAGTGCTTACCCCATGGAAATTGGCAAATATTATAAATCAGGGTTGGTTTTTCCCTTGGAGAACTAATTGCTAAACATCAGCACACCACTGTCGAAATCCTATGCAGATTAACAGTGAAGGAAATGAAAATATATTATTAGCTACTAAGTGAGAACAATTCCAAAATGGAATAATAAAATTTAATTTTACTGAGTCCATTCAGATGTATTTGGAATACTCAGGATCTAACCAGATTATAATTTTTTCTTCATTTCCTGTGTAACAGAATCATACCCATTATGGTAACCCTTGTTTCTACTGTCTTCATATTAGGATTCGAACATTTGTAAGTCTTTGTCATTTGATATTTATTATTTTTATTAATATGTTATTGATTTACTTTAAAAGTCATAAATCACAATTTTGCATCCTCCATGTCAGGATTTTATACTACCCATGCTTAATCAAGTAATATTAAGTCGATGCTTAATATTACTTTTGTTGATAATAAAAATGATTTAAATAATTAATAAGGAAAAGTTACCTCTAATGAGACATTGTGGTGATCATTTCACAATGTATACAAATGTCAAATTATGTTGTACACCTGAAACTAATATAATGTTGTATGTCACTTACACTTAAAAACAACAACAACAACAAAAACTTACCTCTAGGCTGGTTCTCTTCATCCTTATCCAAACCCAATTAGCTAAGATTTTAATGCTCATTTTAAGGACCAAAATAGCTCAGACCTTAGATATTTTAAGTTCTTTGAAAGTAAAATAATCTACTATATGTAAATTCAAGGTATTTTTATTTCAGTGATCACTTTATTGTATAATACAGTTGTATCTTATTAGATAAAACAGCAAGTTAAAGCCATGTATTCGAAATAAGCCAACAGCTATCCAATTTCTGGTTAAACTCTGAGTATTTGGCTTTAGCCTGAAGAGCCTGGTCCTATAATTATAAGCTAGGTCATCTCTAATACAGGACATTCTAGAGAGAATTAGTTGAAATAGCTTCCAGTGGATCAAAATTTTCTGTGGAGTTGCCTTATTTAGCAAATAAAAATACAGGACTCCCAGTTAAATTTGTTTCAGATATTGCAAATATTACATGGGACATACTTATAGTAAAAAATTATTTGTTTTCTATCTGAAATTCAGAGTTAACTGGGCATCCTGTACTTTATCTGTCAATGCTAAGTACTCAGGCTGATCTTGAACACCCTAGGTCAGGGACTTTTCACCAGATGAATTTAGACCATGGGTTTGAGGAAATCAGTAAACACTTGAAATTGGATGTAAAAGATTTTAAATAAATGTGTCTATAGCTTTTTCTGAGGAACAAAAGCATAGCTTTTTTCAGTCGCTCTTAACGAAGAATTTGCTTCAAAATCTCTTGGAGAGTTTATTAAAAATTTTGTGCCTGACAAGGTTGAGAACAGTGGTTAGAGGATGCTATCATTTTTGTTTAAAGGGAGGAATTTTTAAATATGCATATATATGCAGAGAATACCTCTGGAAGGACACACAAGAAACTGAAGGTAGTGGTTCCCTCTGGAGAGGGGAATTTGGAGACAGGGGTAAAAAGATGTCTTACTTTTCAGTATTACTTTTTTGTACCATTTAATTTTATTATATTGTCCACATGTTATCTATTTAAAACTACAAAAATAACAACAGTGCCTAGGCCTCTAGGCCTATTAAGTCAGAATTTCTAAATTTCCAGTGGTTGGGCCATAATGTTTGTGTATGTCTGTGGTTCTTTTTTTAACTCCCCAAAGTATTTTGATTATACATCGAAATCACACACACACTATTCTATGGAATTTGCCCAAAAAAAGGCAAATATACACACTCCACACTCACACACATACCATTCCCTGTATTTCCCAAGAAAGACCCAGACCATGAATGACTCACTTTAGCTATGCTGGAGGGTATCTGTGTAGAACTGACAGGGGGTGAGTCAAACCCGTCCACACTCTGGGGTGGTAAGACAGGAAACAGCTCGATGTTTAATTTGAAGGCTCCAAAGAGCAGACTCCAGATTAATGTTTTGGGCCACTGGAGTACACCATGGAGTAATTGAGGAGTTGCTTACCCCTCTATTAAGTAACCTGCCTTTTCTGCACTTCTAGTGGGTGGGGCCAGGCTTAGCAAGAATCTGCCACTCCTGGAAACTCTTCTTAGTGTTCAGGAATCATAGGAATTCTACCAGCCTGGGTCGGGAGACAGCCCCACCTGTTCACAATCTACCTTGTTAAAACAAAAGGAGACCAGCCTTGAAAATTCCTAGCAGACAAAATCAGTTTGGCATAGAAATTAAGCTTAATTTAGCTTGTTTGGGGGAGACTAAGCCGACCTGGGTCATTTCTTGCTTATGCCTCTGGAAATCATAAGCAAAACTTGAATTGTTTCCCAAGGTTGATATGACGTTACCACTGAAAATTTTAATATTATAACGAACCACTGCAAAGAACAAATAGTATTGTTTTCTCACTATATAAACTGCTTTATAATAATATACCGCTGAGCCTCATTCCATGTTTTGGTTTGAGTGCTCCTGGTTTGCAGGCTGTTTTTTTGGTGTGTGCACAATGAACTTTTACTAATTACTACTTCAGTGATTCATTGGTTTTACTTTGGCTCTTTCTGAACTTTGACAACTTCATCCTACCCACTACTCAGCAGATGTCCTTCAATGTTCAGCGAATGACTACAGTTTTCAGGATTAAATCTGCAAAGAGAAAACTGCTCCCACCTGAGTGTGCTAGAGCAGTACTTGGGTCATTCTCCTGAAATCAGCCTAAAGAAATGGTGTCTCTTCTTTACCCATGCTTCTCTCCATTTCAGCAAAATTGGCAAACATAAAATCTGAGAAAAAATTAATTTTTATTCCCTTTTCTTAGTGTTCTATTTCAGGTCCATTGTATCCAGAGGAAATGAAGGCCACAAATTACATGACTGCCCCACAATGTATGCAATGCATTTGGTTCATTTACAAAAACAACTCTGGATGTTATTATGAACCTGTGTCGTAGAAAATAGTGCCTGGTATTCTTCTATTGACAGTAGTCCTGGGCATTCTTAGAAATCCTTCTTCAGCCTCCAAATTTAATTTCTGAGGTCATATTTCATTGATTCTTTGGAAGACAGTGGTCCAAATTTCCCCTTGATGGATCCTAAATATTTCGTTGGTTAAAAGAGCGCAGGATGGGGCTTCCCTGGTGGCGCAGTGGTTGAGAGTGCGCCTGCTGATGCAGGGGACACGGATTTGTGCCCTGGTCCAGGAAGATCCCACATGTCGCGGAGCGGCTGGGCCCGTGAGCCATGGCCGCTGAGCCTGCGCGTCCGGAGCCTGTGCTCCGCAACGGGAGAGGCCACAACAGTGAGAGGCCCGCGTACCACAAAAAAAAAAAAAAAAAAAGTTGACTATAGATAAAGGTAAGTCATATTTCCAGCATTGATTTTTAGATTCTTTTATGTCGAATACCTGTTATCTCATTCTTAATTTATTTGCTTTCAAATTACCAATAAATTAGAATTTTTTTGAAATTGCATGTAAAATGGCATCAGTTTGTTACCGTTTTAAAACTTGTTCAGAAATCCAGATTAAAAGAAACTTTAAAAATTAATGAAGGGAATTCAGAAAGACCATGAAAGCAACCATGACCTCCACATTCCTGGCAAAAGATCAGCTGAGGTGAGTTAAGTGCTTATGAACCGCACAAAAAAAAAAAACAAAAAACAAAAAAATGAGGCCAGCTTAAGGCTGATTATTTTTAAGTAGGGAAAAAGTCAATTCAACTATGACTCCCAAATTTCTAATCTAAACATGTTATCTTTTTCTACTGTTGCTTTCCTGAGGAAGTATATGTGCAGATATATACTGAATTAAAATAACACATTTAAACATATTTAAGTACAAGAGATAATTTGACAAGGCTTAAATAGAAAGAGCCAGATAAGGCCATCTGTGAAAATATACAATCATAAACTTCAAAAAACGTAAATGAGTTAATCTACATTCAAGAAAAAAATTATAAAGTACAGAAATAATGTTAGAATATAATACCTCTTGTTTAAAATCACACAGTCTTGTTTTTTAAACATTTGGGGACAGGATTCAAGGTTGGTTTGTTTTCTTCTTCTTTACCAAGCCTACTGTGAAGAGGTAGGAATGAAAACACTTGATTTTATATTATTGTTTTTATATTATTTATTTTATTCTGTTTGTTTTCTAATGGTTGAATGTGTTCTTGTTTCCCCAACTTGATGGTAACATCTTCAAAGGTTTGCATCAGGTCAGTAATAAGGATGTTTAATACAAGCTTTGAGGTTGATTAATTGATTTTAAAGTGCCAACAGGATCATTTTTAAGCCTATATAATCTGCTTCACTTCAAGAAAGTTGTTTGTTTACCCTTTACTTTAAATTCCCCCAAGAAAGGAGAGTTTTAAACTCCCCAGAAAATGTGATACATTTTGGATAATGATGAAACTATACCCTATTGTAATCAAATGTGTTCAGGTTTTGTCAAAGCCGTGCAACTGTCTACATATTAAAGGATTTTAATGGCATTTTTTCCCCAGAAAAGCTCTACCAAATGATGAACTTTGTTAAATATGGACGTACTCTACTTTACACAAACCTGATACAGCTTAAAAAAATCTGAACGTAAAACATCCATGTTGGCACTGCAGAGTAGAAAAGCTACAGCCTCTTTCACAAATGGTCTTACATCAACAAAATACCCATATGGAAAAAATAAATCTGACCCCTACCTCATATGATATACAAAAAATTCAATTCCAGGTAGACTTTAGCTCTGTGAAAATTAATATAATGAAGCTTCTAGAAAATACCATATGAGATCATCTTCATGACTTGGTATAGGTGGAAATTTTTTAAACAGGATACAAAATGCACTAACCATAAAGGAAAAAGTGATGAATTAGGGTATATTAAAATTTATCAAAAAGTTCTTTTAAGACAATGAAAAGCCTAGAATGAGGGAATATTTAGCAATACAAATGCCCAACAAAAGACTCATATCTAGACTATGTAAAGAACTACAAAACAATAAATAGAACACATGATAGAAAATTGGCAAAATACCTGAATCAGCACTTCACATAAGAAAATATTCAAGTAGTCTATAAATATATTAAAAAGTATTTAACCTTATTAGATATCAGAGATATGCATATTAAACCCCCCAATGAAAGATTGCTATATGTCTATCAGAATGGCTAGAATTAAAAAGATTGATAATACCAAGTGTTGGTGAAAATGTGGAACAATCAGATATCACATACTATATGACCCAATAATTCTACTTCTAGATATATACTCAAAAGTAATACATTCATATGTGCAACAAAAGGCATGTACAAGTATGTACATAGCAGCAATTATTTGTAATAGCTAAATACTGGAAACAACCCAAATTTCCTTCTGTAGTAGAATGGATAAATAGAGCTACATTCATATAATAAAATATATTACCACAAAGAAAAAGAATGAAATATATCAACAAGTAAAAGTAACAAAAAATTATTGAATGAAAGAAGCCAGACACAAAGAATATAAAATACAGTTACATTTGTATAATTTCTCAAAACAGGAAAATCTAAATTATAATGTTGGAAGTCTGGATATTGTTTATCTCTGGAGAGAAGGAGGAGGGTAATGATTGGGAGGGAACACAGGTGGGTCTTCTGAGGTGCTGGTAATGTTCTTTCATTTTATCTGGGTGATGCTTATACAGGTGTTTTCACTTTGTAGCGATACTTCAAACTGGCAGTACTTAGATCTGGGCATTTCGTATATGTGATACTTCAATTTTTAGAAAGTTTATTTTTAAAAAAAACTGATCTCTTAGGGACACTTATTTGCCTTGTAAAACAACTCTGGTTTCAAAAAATGTTGGATCATTTACAATGTCTTTCAAATTTCACAGAACTTTTCAGAAACATATCCACTGAATAACAAATTGCAAATCATTATTAAACATAGGTAGGGGAGTTTAAGCATTACCTTGGTTTTGCCTGCCACCTAACGGCAAGAATGCTTCACTACACAGAAGCAAACAATCTGTCCCTGTGGTGAGCAAAAGAAACTTGACTTTGGCTACAATTTGCAGGACTGCTCTTCTGTTGAATTTATCATCTGCAAATATTAGATAAGTATTTGGATTTTATGTAAATATTAAGTATAATATTAGGACATATAAATATTAGGATGTGATGTAAATATGACATTCATTTAGGAGTGTTAAATCTGAAATATAACAGAATTTTCCATTACTTTGTGTAAGAAGTTAATGACTCTAATTTTTTTTTATTCTTTCTCTTGGCCATACTTTAGAGTCCTTACAGACTACAGCCCACTTGATACGGCAAATATCAGGCAGCAACACAATATATATTCCTGTTGCCATGAAGATCCAAACAGAGAAATATGCACTATGATGAACTCTACAACTAAAAAAAGAAAAGTAAAGAATTCTAGGTGAGAATAAGCATTTTTGAGCCTCAAGTATTAACTAGATATTTTTGAAAGCAAAGAAGCTTTTCCCTAGACAGAGCTCTCTGAAAGAATCTTTAAGATAACTAGCAATCTTTCTGGTAGATTTCAACAACTTCTATGGAAAAACAAAAAGTGAAGCGAAAAATGAAAAAGAGGAAGTTTTGGCTACATTTATTCTATCACCCCTCTCTTTATCAAATTCGGTTTTATTCCTGAGTAGTCAAGAGGAATAGTTTCATCTTCCAGCAATGCCCCAATGCCTTGTTATATTTAATCCAAATAGAACTAATCATTTTTTGTTTGTATTAAAAGCTTTATTGAGGTATAACTGACATATAACACTGTACATTTTTAAAGGGACATGTATATATATATATGGTCATTAAATAATCATAACAATCAACATAATGAATATATCCATCATCCCCAAAAGTGCCATGTGACCCTTTGTAATCCAAAACTTCTTCCCCCAATCCAGCTCTGTCCCTAGGCAGTCACTGGTTTGCTTCTGTTCATTATAGATAAATTTGTGTTTCCTAGAATTTTATATGAATGGAATTATGATATACGTACTCTTTACTGTCTGCCTCCTTCTGCTCAGTATAATTATTTTGAATTCATCTATGTTATTGCTGTATAAATAGTTAATTCCTTTTTATTGTTGAGTAGTGTTCCATTGTACGGACATAGCACAATTGTTTTATCCGTTCACTTAGATGGACATTTGGGTTATTTTTTGTTTTACAAATTAACTATTTGTAAATATTACAAATAAATATACTATGAACAATTGTACAAAAGTATTTGTGTGAATATATGCTTTCATTTTAGGGGAATGATTATTTTAGTAGCGTTTGCTAGGCTGAATAATGACCCACCAAAGATGTCCATGTCCTAATACTCAGAACCTGTGAATATGTTACCTTATATGGCAAAAGGTACTTTGCAAATGTGATAGTTAAGAATCTTGAGATGGGAGATTATCCTGATTATCCAAGTTGGCCCAATGTAATCACAAGCATTCTTACGAGAGGGAGGCGGTAGAGAGAGAGTCAGACAGAAGGTGAAGTGACAATGGAGTAGAGGAACAGAGAGAGAGACTGGAAAATGCTGTGCTCCTGGCTTTGAAGATGGAGGATGGGACTATGAGCCGAGGAACGCAGGCAGCCTCTAGAAGCTGGAAACTGATTCTCCCCTAGAGCTTCCAGAACAAACCAGCTCTGCCAACACCTTGACTTTAGCTCAGTGAAATGGATTTTGGACTTCTGACCTCCAAAACTGTAAGATAATAAACTTAGGTTGCTTTCAGTCACTAAGGTTGTGGTAATTTGTTACAGCAGCAATATAAAAATTATGTAATAAAATGTAATGGCTAGGTTATATAGTAGGTTTACAGTTAACTTTTTAACAACTTCCATACTGTTGTAAAAAGAGATTGTACCATATTAAGTTTCCACTAGCAGTGTATGACAGGTCCAGTTGCATCACATGATCACCAATACTTAGAATAATCAGTCTTTTTAATTTGAACATTCTAGTGGATATGCGCTGGTATCTCATTGGAGTTTTAATTTTCATTTCCCTGGTGAATAACAATGTTGAGCATCATGTTATGTATTTATTTGCCACTCATATATCTTCTTTGGTGAAGTAACCACTTAAATTTTTTGCCCATTAAAAAAAAACTGGATCATTTTTCTATTATTATTGGGTTGTATGAGTTCTTTATATATTCTAGATACCAGTTCTTTTTTGGATATATGTCTTGCAAACATCTTTTTCCACCCCATAAAAGTGTCTTTAAAGAACAAAAGGTTTAATTTTTATGAAGTCCAATTTGTTGTTTATGGTAAGCAGCTTCTGAAATGGCATCTAATGATCCCACCTTCTGGCATTTATGCCCTTGTGTAATCTCCCCCCCCTTGAGTGTGAGCTGGACCTAGTGATTTGTTTCCAATGAAAAGCCTTTGGCAAAAGTGATGAAATGTCACTTCCAAGATTATGCTACAAAAGTCTGTGACTTGTTCTCGCTTATATCCTCTCTCTGGCTCTTCTTTCATCCTTCATCTGATGAAGCAAGCTGTCCTGTTGTGAGCTGCTGTATTAAAAGGCCCACCTGGCAAAATCAAGGGTGACCTCTGGCCAATAGTCAGCAGGAAACTAAGGCTCTCTCAACAACCCTTGTGAAACTGAATCCTGCCAACAACCACATGAGTGAGCTTGAAAGTAGACCCCTACCCAGCTGAGACTTCAGATGAGACCACAGGTCCAATAACAATTTCATTGTAGCCTTGTGAAAGACTCTGAGCAGAGGGCCCAGCTATGTTATGCCTGGATTCCTGACTCACAAAGGTTATAATGTATGTTGTTTTAAGCCACTGAGATCTGAGGTAATTTGTTACAAAACAGTAGATAATGAACAAAATGGATTTTTTTCTTTCATGCTTTTTGCGTCCTATTCAAGAAATCTTTGCCAAACCCAAGGCCATAAAGATTTTCTTATATGTTTTCTCCTAGAAATTTTAAAGTGTTGGCTCTTACATGTAAGTCTATGCTTCATTTTGAGTTAATTTTTGTATATAGTGTGAGATAAGGGTATATAGGGTGTATATAGTGTGAGATTCATTCTGTTACATATGGCTCTATCCAATTGTTGTAGCATTTGTTGAAAATAGTGTCCTTTCCTCATGGATTTGCATCACTCATTTATGAAAAATCAATTGACCATGTATGTGTGGCTCTAATTCCAAACTCTCTACTCTGTTCTATTATCTATCTTTACACCAATACCATATCACTTTGATGTCTATAGCTCTATAAGTCTTAAAATCAGATAGTGTAAGTCCTACAACTTTATTCTTTTCCAAAGTTGTTTTGACTGTTTTAGATTCTTTTCATCTTCATATACATTTTGGAATCAACTTGTCAATTTCTACACAAAATTCTGCTGACCTTTTTTAATAATTGGGATTGTATTGAATCTATAGGGGGAGAATTGACATCTTAACAATATTGAGTCCTCTGATCCATGAATATATCTTCCATTTATTTAGATCTTCCTTAATTTCTCTTAGTAATGTTTTGTCCTTAACAGTGTACAGGTTTTCAACATCTTTTGTCAAATTTATTCCTCAATAGTTCATATTTTCAATGCTATGAAAAACAGTATAGGGCTTCCCTGGTGGCGCAGTGGTTGAGAGTCCACCTGCCAATGCAGGGGACACGGGTTCGTGCCCGGGTCCGGGAAGATCCCACATGCCGCAGAGCAACGAAGCCCGTGTGCTACAACTACTGAGCATGCACTCTAGAGCCCGTGAGCCACAACTACTGAGCCCACGAACCTAGAGCCCGTGCTCCACAATGAGAAGCCCACACACCGCAACGACGGGTGGCCCCCGCTCGCCGCAACTGGAGAGAGTCTGCACGCAGCAATGAAGACCCAATGCAGCCAAAAATAAAAATAAATAAAATAAATAAATTTATTTTTAAAAATGTTTTTATTCCAAAAAATTCTCGCATACACAGGAGTTAACACAGAAGTTAGTATTAACTCCCATATACCCATCACTGATTTAAATAATTATCAAGTTTTACCATATTTGTTTCATCTGTCCCTTTTATTTTCTTCATTGCTAAAGTATTTTAAGGGCAATCTCAGACATCATTTCACTCTCACATACTTCAGTCTATTTTTAAAGAAAGGACATGCTTTCACACGACCACTGTGCTCTCATCGCATTGCAGCACATGGTGTTGGAGCTTTCTCCCATAACATCTTGGTCCTTCCCACTTCGGTGTACGTGCTTGGCTGAGGGCTTTCTCTCACCCCTGGAGCCGACTCTGCCTGCACAGAGCAGGCCAGAAGGTCCAGGGCCCTCCTTCCCTCCACTGTGGGAGCAGCATTCAACCAAGGTCTGATAGGAATCAGTGTATAATTTGCCTCAGCTCCCTTGGCCTGGGAGGTGGAGATTAGCTCTGAGGTATATTCTAAGTTATTTCCCAAAGCACATCAGTGAGATTAATTTCCACTTGCCCACAGGGGTTAATTTGCTTAACAGCACAGCTTTTATTAGCTTCCATGCCTTCCCCATCTCACTTCCTTCTCCTCTTCCAGTGTTTCCTGAGTTCCCCTCTTGTATATGCTACTTGCCTTTGAATCTTTTCTCAGCGTCGGGAAGAACCCAAACTGAGAATCTTATAATAATTCTCTGGTGTCATCTAATACCCAGATCTTATTGAGATTTTCCTAATTGTATCAAAGTTATCTTTTTACAGTTGGTTTGTTGAAATCATATATATATATTTTTTTTTTTTTTTTTGCGGTACGCGGGCCTCTCACTGTTGTGGCCTCTCCTGTTGCGGAGCACAGGCTCTGGACACGCAGGCTCAGCGGCCATGGCTCACGGGCCCAGCCGCTCCGCGGCATGTGGGATCTTCCCGGACCAGGGCACGAACCCGTGTCCCCTGCATCGGCAGGCGGACTCTCAACCACTGCGCCGCCAGGGAAGCCCCATATTTTTAAATGTAAATTGCATTTGGTTGTTCTTAAGCCTCTTTTAATCTAGAGCAGTCTCTTCTCCCTCACCTCTCTTTTCTCATGCCATTGACTTGATTGCAGAGACCAGCTCAGTTGTTCTGTAGAATTTCCCACATTCTGGATTTGTTGCTTCCTCATTGTGTTCCATTATCTCCTCTATTTCCTACAATGGAAATTAGCTTTAGAAACGTTCAGACTCAACTTTTTGGGGAGCAAGAATACCTCATTAGTAGTACTGTCACTTTCATATGGATCATATTAGAAGGCACGTGATTGCCTGGTTGTCCTGCTTTAAATAATACTAAGATTGATAAGCAGGTTCAGCTGGGTTCAACAGGAAGCCATGTTCTGGGACTTGCCTGGTGCTCCAGTGGTTAAGACTCCACGCTCCCAATGCAGGGGCTGAAGGTTCAATCGGGGAACTAAGATCCCACATGCTGCGGGACTGGCCAAAAAACAAACAAAAAAGCCATGTTCCACGTGTGCATGACTGAGAATTTTCTATGACTTCAGAGAGCAGCTACTGAGGTCATTTTGAACATTTTGTAGGGGAAAATAATTTTAAACAGGCTTTAACTGTTGATGTCATGAAGACATGAAATTTCATGTCCTAGAACAAATCCCAAACTATTTTCTAAGGAAAACTCTGTCCCACCTAGAGAGTATTATGCTCAGTGAAATAAGTCAGAGAAAGAGAAGTACCATGATTTCACTTACACGTGTAATCTAGAAAGAGAAACAAATGAACAAACAAAACAAAATAGAAAGACTCATAGATACAGAGAACATACCAGTCGTTGCTGGGGGTGGGGTGGGATGGAAAGAAATAGGTGAAAGGATTTAAGAGGTACAATCTTCCAGCTTTAAAATAAATAAGTCATAGGGATATAATGTACAGCATAGGGAATGTAGTCAATAATATTATAATAACTCTGTATGGTGACAGATAGTAACTAGACTTATTGTGGTGATCATTTCATAATGTATAAAAATATTGAATATGTTGTACACCTGAAACTAATATAATATTGTATTTCTTTTTAATAATTAAAAAAAGAACTCTGGTACCACTTGCAGCTTGGATCATAACTCAAGGCACTGTTAGAATGGGAACTAGACTCTCCTACTCCACAACACAAGGCCTCATGAATCCAGTTATTCAACGAATACTGAATACTGCCATGTGCCAGGCAACAGAACATGTACCGAGGATACAAGGGTAAGCTAATCACAGTCTTTGCCCTCAAAGAGCTTACAGTCTTGTAGGGATCTTATCAGTGATACAATGGCAAGCCATAGTAGTGGTACCAAATGTGGAGGGAAGAGGTCATCAGGGAAGACTTCTTAGAGGAAGTGATCCTCTAAATTGAAACACACATGGTTAATTTCTTAGAGAATAAGTGCCAGGAAAAGCAAAGCTTTCCTTATACTTGAAACTAACGTGTTTCTTCTTAAGGACAACATGAATCAAGTAATTGTTAACTCTTTTTGCTTTGGCCCCTAGTAATTTCAATTTTGCAACTTTAATTATGTAAGATCTGATAGTTTGCATATCTTCATTCTGAAATTCTTCCTGGTCTTGATTTTTTAATTCTTTTCCTGATGTTTAAACGTTTATTTTTATTTTTCAAAGTATATGTATTTTTGAAGCTACCTCAAATCCCAATCTCTTTTGACTGTATTTAAAAACAGGAACAAAAAATTCCCATATTGAGCTTGACCAGGAATAAATCTAACCTTGGATATTGTTACCAAAAATGGTCTTAAGGAAGGCATAATTTTCATTCCTGCTATCAGTCATTACTCCCTGAGGGACAGTGGTGTAAGGGAAAGTGAAGTGAAGTCAGTTAGAGATATCCTTAAATCCTGAATCTGCCAATTCCTACCAATATCACCTGGGACAAGTTACTTAATGTGAGCTTAACCAGTTTCCTACTACCTTAAGCGTTGATAACATCTACTTTACAGGGAATTATGAAGACTACGTAAATAACATATATAAAATGCCCAAATAAATAAATGTCCAGCACATAGTTACCTCTTACAATCATCATCACATGTTAGGCATATGGAGTCCTTTCTTGGTTGCTATTGAAGGATCTGTCATCTGTCAATTTGCTGAAAGCTTTGTTAAGTCTATTTGTTGGCAACCAGATCTAAATTAATTATATAAGTTAATTTTTCATTGTGCCAAGTAGTACTTCCCAAACAGAACCCATACTGTGTTTTCCCTTCAAAAAGTATTCCTCTTATTCCAATATTTTGGGCTTTAGTAAATTTTATATTTACTGTCATAATGTTCATAACTTTGAGATTGGGTTCACACCCGTCTTGGCTGAAGAAGGCCCTTAGACCGTTCATCGTTCATCGTAAAGCTGTTTTTCTTGCTCTATTGTTCTCCTAATTGCTTTTCTCCAGGCTTTAATTCTACAGCTTTTCCCCAGTGTCCTTCCTAAATTGGAGATCACCCACAATGTTCTAGGTGTTGATACTCAATGGTTTTACTTAATCATAAAAGCAATGCACATTTATTTAAAAAAAAGCAAAATGCAAGTACAAAAGTGTGTGTCTTCCTTTGCACTCCCACTTCCTAGAAATGTTAACAATTTTAGGCCTTCTTGACCTTTCATCCTGTGCATATACGAATTTTAGGTCTATTTTTACACATAGGAGGTCACGGTATACGTTCTATTCTGCATCTTCCTTTTTCTCTCTCAAAAATAAATTATAGATAACTTCCACACTGATTTTCCACTTTTAAAAGATCACATAGTACAAAACATGGAAACAAGCTAAGCGTCCATTGATGAATGAATGGATAAAGAAAAATGAGACACACACACACACACACACACACATACAAGAATATTATTCAGCCACAAAAGAGAAGGAAATCCTGCCTTTTGCAACAACATGGATGGATTTTGAGGGAGTTATGCTAGTGAAATAAGTCAGACAGAGAAAGACAGGTACTGTATGTTCTCACTTATATGTGGAATCTAAAAAAGCTGAACTCAAAGAAATAGAGTGTAGAACGATGGTTGCCAGAGGCTAGAGGTGGGAGAAATGGGGAGATGTTGGTCAATGGGTATAAACTTCCAGCTACAAGATGAGTATGTTCTGGAGATCTAATGTATAGCATGGTGATTATAATTAACAATACTGTATCATATACTTGGAAGTTGTTAAGAAAGTAGATTTTAGAAGTTATCACCACACACACACACAAAAGGTAATTATGTGAGAGGATGAAGATGTTAACTAACATTATTATGATAATCATTTTGTAATATATACATGATCAAATCACGTTGTACACCTTAAACTTACCTATGTTATATGTCAATCATATCTCAATAAACCTGGGAAAAAATAAATAAAAGATCACATAGTATTTTGTGGCAGAGAGTATCACTGTTTGTTTATCCACTCTCCTAATAGTTAATTATTGGGTTGGCCAAAAAGTTCATTCGGTTAATGAATACATTGTTCAATAAAATTCTGGGTGACAGTGAAAAATATTTTTACTTAAAACCGAACGAACTTTTTGGCCAATCCAACAGAAAAGAGAACATCTGTTAAAAATGATTAGTTAGTGCAGTCACCAAATTTTTGTTATACAGATGTTTACTGCAGTAACTAGATCTACATCTATCTATTATCTATCCTTGTGCACTTGGTTATTTCTTTGGAATGGAATCCCAGAGGAATTACTATGTTTTATTTGTTTTTAATAGGTATGCCCCACGGTTTTATATAAAGGTGTGACAGTGTCTTCTTAACCCCTGACCCCTGGGATACCTGAACGTTTGTAACAATCTTAGTTTTAAGTCCTATGGAAAGAATTTTCAGGGACTCTAGGATCTTTTCCTGAATTACTACCAGTATCAATTATTACCAATTATTTCATACGGTTAGTTTGAAATTTTTTAAAAATCCTTACATTAATTAAGATATCTTTGCCTGCAACCAACAGAAGAATTGACTTACGGTTTGTATTACTTCCTGAGGCTGCTATAACAAATTAGCACAAACTGGGTGGCCTACAACAACAGAAATTAATTTTCTCACAGTTCTGGTGGTCAAATGTTCAAAAGCAAGTTGTCAGCAGGGCCGTTCTCCCTCTGGAGGCTGTAGAGAATCCCTCCTTGCCTCGTCCAACTTCTGGTGGCTCCAGATGTTCCTTGGCTGGTCATTGCATAATTCTAATCTCTGCTTCTGTCTTCACATTGTTTTCGTTGTGTCCATTTTCTCCTCTCCTCTGTGTATCTCTTACAGGACACTTGTCATCAGACTTAGGGCCCACCCAGATAATCCAGGATGATCTCATCTTAAGATCCTTAACTAATTACATCTGCAAAGATCTTTTTTCCAAAGAAGGTCACATGCACAGTTTCTAGGGGTTCGGACATAGATATATCTTTTTATTAGGGCCACCAATCAACCACATAGTGGCTTAAACAATGAAGCCATTTTAATTATCTTATATAAAAAGAAGTCTGTATGCAACAGGCAGTTTAGAAATGATGTGGCTCAATGATCTCATCAAAGACCTAGACTCTCCACCATTCTCCCTCCACACTTCTCAGCATGTTATTTTTGTTTTCAAGCTTGCTGCCTTATCATTACAGAACAGCTGCCCCAGCTCCAGGCTTCACATCCCTTACAGAACAGTAAACATAGCAGGAAGGGAGAAGAGAGAAAGAAAAAAAAAGTGACTGTTTCTCCTTTTAAGGAAGAAGACCTCTCCCTGAAACTTCCACAGCTTCCCTCTATGCCCCATCATGCCCAACCCAGTTGTATTATTGGCAGAGGGGAATATGGGATGCCATGACTGCTTTCCATCTATCAAGTTACATGCCCTGGGGTGCACTGCCACATGGAAACTTGAGTTTTGATAACAAAAAAGAAGAGGGGATGGCTGTTGGGTAGCAACTAACCAATATTTGCTACAATTCCTAAATGTGTTTCCTGAAGATCACTAATGAAAAAACTCACCAGCCCTTTTATCTACCAATTTACACTGCTTCCTTCAATCAATATTTATAACATCTACTGTATGTTGGGTACTGTGATAGAAGTGGGAGCCTCAAGATCATCAAGACA
The DNA here is from genome assembly GCF_963455315.2 of Globicephala melas. NCBI lineage: Eukaryota > Metazoa > Chordata > Mammalia > Artiodactyla > Delphinidae > Globicephala > Globicephala melas. The sequence goes on from NC_083314.1 coordinate 106,054,955, forward strand.
CAGTCCACATCCTCAAGGAGCTCTTGGATGAGGTGAATAAAAATACACTTATAATTCCAGGACAGCATGACAAATGCTATGTTAGAGATACATGTATGGGGCAGTGGGGGAATAGAATAGATTGCAGCATCTTGAAAGGCAACCCTTGAGTTTTTGAGAAGCAATTAAACAGAGAAAACGTGGAGGTGGGTAATGGTGTTTTAGATAAAGAGCATGTAGAAAAACACTGATGATTGGAGACTACCACCATACCTAAGTGGAACTACAAACATTTTAATGAAGCTAGAGTGGAGAGTTGTGTGGAGGGCAGGTCAAGCTAGTGAGGTGGGTGGGATCTAGATAGTGAAGGGCCCATATATACTGAAATAGGAAAGTGACACTTGATCTCAAAGTCTAATAGAAGCAATTGAAGGATTTCGATCAAAGGAATGATCAAATTAGATTGTTAGGATTACTCCTGACAGTGGCTGGATGTTTTTGATTGGGAGAATGGGAAGATGGTGGTGCCATTCCTAAACAGGGCAAGTAAAAGTGGGGGAATGAGAATTAGGAAAATGATACTGAGTTCAGGTGTGTATTCTGAAGTGTGAAATACCTCACCCAAATGGATCCTTCTTTCCTTTTTTTATTCCTTCTAACTTACATGCAATCTGTCATGCGTTGTGACTTCCAAGGCCTCCCTTTGGGGGTTTTATTTCCATTAAAAAAAATATATATATATATATATATGTCCTTGGATTAGAAAGGAATACATAAAAATGTTATCAGTGACTGTCTTTGTGGTGAGATTATATATCTTTTTCAAAATACTTTTCAGTATTTCCCAAAGTGAGTATTTTCCATACATTTAAAAACCAAAAAACCCTCGACTCTAACTGCCTGAGATGTTTTTCATTCAAGAACCAATATTTTCCCCCCTAGAAATGGCATCTTCTTGAGTAATTTTAAGTAAAGTCCAAGTTTCTCATTGTCAATTAAAATTCCACCATTCAATTTTTTGGTCCTACTTCCAATTTCTTATCAACACAAATCAAAATTTTGTGATCACTTGCTTACCAGTCTTTCCCTATGGATTATGAGGCCCTCACAGGAAAAAAAATCTGGCCTTATTCATCTTGGTAGACCTAGTACCTAGTGGATGGATATTTAATAAATATTTACTGAATTGGGGTGTATAATATGCATCTTTGTGTTCCTAGTTCTCGGCACAGTTCCTATGCCTAATAAACGTTAGCGGAGCTGTATTTCAACTTTTAACCAGTATTCTACCAAAATCATACAGTCACTATGTGGCAAAAAAAATTTTTTTTTTTTTTGTGGTATGCGGGCCTCTCACTGTTGTGGCCTCGCCCGTTGCGGAGCACAGGCTCCGGACGCGCAGGCCCAGGGGCCATGGCCCACGGGCCTAGCCGCTCCGCGGAATGTGGGATCTTCCTGGACCGGGGCACGAACCCGTGTCCTCTGCATCGGCAGGCGGACTCTCAACCACTGCGCCACCAGGGAAGCGCCACCCCCCGCAAAAAAAAAAAAAATTTTTTTTTCACAAAATACAGTATTCTTTTTGTCACACAATATACTATGCATGTATCAGTACATTTATACACAAACACATTTATAAGTACACATAATTTTTTTCCCTGATAAGCCTTAAAGATCCTTCCACCTCTGTATCTTTGAAAGACTGCCAAGTCACACAGCTTTTCTAATATACTAGTAAGAAAACTAAAGCTGAAAGTTGCCTAAGATCACTTAGTTCTCCAAAAGCATAACTAGTTCTAGATGCTGGTTCAAAAGAGTTTTTACTGTATCAAATATCTAAAGCATAAGACAGAAATGCCTCCACCCTAAAATTCCAGTCTGGACAGAACTATGGCAAGAGCTTTAATCACTATATTCCTTTTATAAGCTATGTTTATAATGCCATGTTCCAGATACTGTGATGTGTTCAGCATCACACCCACACCTTTATCGCAGGGGCTGGGAAACCTAGAAGTTTCTTCAGACCCTCTTGGCAGCAGGGTTTTTGTTTAGAGTTCTGTCAACTGTGGCCATATGCAAGAGATGGGAAAGCTAAAGGAAGACAGAAACAATCTTCTAGCTCAGGCAGTGGTGGCACCGGCAGATTGTTGTACCCTTTCTCATAACAGTAGGCTCCTGTGGCATCTGGGTAGCAGCTAGACGTGGGTTCCCTGTAGTGGCTGCATTAGCATCATGGAAGCAGAGGAGCACAATTCCGTGAAGTCGTGGGTAGTATGGGTTCTTGGATGAGTTGCATTCTACAAACAACTGTAGGCTCTGGGGGAAGAAGCAGCTTCCTATAGTTACTCATCACCTCCTTTTGCTCCTCCAGCCTTTGCAACAATTTTGCTATCTAATTTCCTGTATTAAATCCCTCCTTACTCGCAATACCTCAAGTAGCTTCCATTTTTCCGATTAATTATGTGGTATAACGTTTTATCTGGTATTCCTAGAACCAGAGAATGTGCTATTCTAGGAAAATTATTTTTCCAGATAAGTTAAAAGTTTCAGGACTAAAGTACCAATTTTCCTGAAAATTTTGATTAAATGATTCATATGTGGTCCTTTCTTCCAAATGGAATACTTGAAATACAGTATTTTCTCCTTTTCTATTATTATCACCATTGAATATTTACTATCTCCCTTGTTTTAGGCCCTACATTAAAGCTCCAGGAATAGATGGTATGCAATACCAGGCTAATTAGTTCTGACTAAAAGCAAATACTTAAGTTCAATTGCAAAAACCTTTACTATGACAGTTACTAGAGACAGATGATGATGATGATGATGATATGATTCCTGTACCCAAGACATTCTCAAAGAAAAATATGTAAGAAAATTAATTATAAGGAATGATAGATACAAAAATAGAAATACGCACCACAGGCACAGACTGTACAAAGGAAGAGGTTACTGATTATGTATTGGCGGCATCAGGGGAGGCCCTAGATGTGGGCTGAAACATAAGCTGGATCTTGCAGTATGAATAGGTTTGTCAGGAAAAGGGAAAAAACGCATTCCAGAGCAGAGAAGCAGCATGTGCAAAGACAAATGTGGTAGCTAGTCTCCAGAGACAGCTCCCAACAATTCTTCCCTTTCCTGTATGCTATATCCTCTCCCTTTGAATCTGGGCTGGCCCTGAAATTGCTCTGACCAACAGAATGTGGTGGAAGTGATGTTCTGGGTCTTCTGAGCCCAGGGCTTAAGAGGACCAGCAGTTTCCACTTCCTTCCCTTGGGTACACTCTTGAGATACTCCTTAGAATCCCACTATGCTCTAAGAAGTCCAAACCACATGGAGTAGAATCAAGGAGCTGCAATTGACCACTCAGGCTGAGATCCCAACTGACAGTCAGTGCCAGCCACCAGCCATGTGTGTGAGACATCTGGACATTTCTTTCTAGTTCAGCCCCCAGATGACTATAGCCTCAGACGACATCATGTGAAGCAGAATTACTCAGCTGAGCCCAGACAATTCACAGAACTGTGACAAATGACTGTCGTCTTAAGCTGCTGAGTTTTAAGTGATTTCTCGTGCAGTAATAGGGCTCCTGCAGGAGCGAAAGTCAGCAGATGTCGGGATGTTCTTCATCATTGAGTAATATTGCCCCTTTTTTGCTTTTCCAATAATTGTATTACCTAATTCCTTGTATTAAATCACTATTTGCTTGAAATGCCTTGAGTGGCTTCTGTTTTTCTGGTTAATCATGTGGTATGACATTTTGTTATCTTACATTCCTAGAACCAAAGAAGTGTGCTATGCCCCGGGGCGGGGGTGGGGTTGGGGGGTGGAGTTTCCTGGTAATTTCCACCGTTATAGTATTGAAATACGATTTTCCTGAAGTTTTTTCCTAAATGATTTATACATGAACATTGCTTCTTAAACAAAGCACATGAAATATAATTTTTCTCCTTTTCCATTATCGTCACCATCAAATATTTACTGAGTACCTGTTGTGTATTGTATAATAGCTTAAGAGCAGATGGTATGAAACATCAGGTGAAATGAGGACTGACCAAACAGATATTTATAATTTCAACTGGAAAATTCTATCCTATGTCATTGCTAGGGATACTGAAATAACGATGATATGGTCTGTCCTCCAGGAGCTGCCACTGTAATGGATTTGTAAACAAATAAATTATAATATGGTATTATGGATTCAAAAATAGAAATGTGTACCACAGGCAAAGACAGTCAGAGAAAGGGTGACTACGAATGGAGGCTTCAGGGAAAACTGTTAGAAGCTAACATTTAAGCTGGATCATGCTGTATGGTTAGACATTTGCCAGCTGAAGAAGAGAAAATGTCATTCCAGAGGGGGACGAAGCACATCAAATGCAGGAAAGTGGAAAAGAGATGGCATTATTCAGCTCAGATTTCAGTATAATTGAGAAAGTATAGAAAAAGTTGAATCAAACTGTGAAAGATACTTTATGTAGGAGTTTGGACTTTATACTATGATCACCAAGAAGCAGAGGAGTCTCATGTTCACATTTGTGTTTTAGAAAAATAACACAGGTAGCAATGTGAGGAATGGATCAGAACAAGGAGGGACTGGCAGCAAGGCCAGTTAGGAGGCTACAGCAAGATTCAGGTGAGACTATAGATAGGGTGTGAAATGAGGATTTATAGTTGTTCAACCTCCAAGGCACCATGACTGGACTACTGTAAAAATAAATACTACTTTGAAGGCGGAGGTAGCACTTTCCCCAAGCACTTCCTCATATATTAACAGCTGCTGACTTATCAGTACCATTAAGAACACAATCCTTAGTTTCAAAATTCTAACTAATAGGCCATAGCTACCAGATCTTGTTTCCTATTTGTACAATAGTAAGCTTGTTATTGGGATAAGACTAGGGGACTTGCAATTAAAATTTTTAATTTGGACTTGGTTTTTGAGAGCTTACTGCAAAAAAGTTCAAAATTCTACAACATTTGGATAAGATGAAATTGTAAAAACATGATGCCAGGTCACATTTTTCTATAGGCTTCCAAGTATTTTGATCAAAAGAAACGTCCTATATAAAGCCTATACCATAAATGAACTTTATAAAATAGCTTGTGTAACAATACTTCATATTCTGCATAACACTGAGTGAATCATTAGGACAACAGTGAACAGAAAAATGATGCTAAAAATATTACCAGACATTAACTCGGCTTCCTTAGAGTGAGCTCTACAATTATCTTGCAATAGCACACAATTTTGCTATCTTCAGTCAGACTTACAATTTTTAAAATGACCTTCAAATAAAGGTATAAAGATTCATCCCAGTATTCCCAGAACACTTTTGTGGGGAAAGCAGAATGATCTAGTGGAAGAAACATAATCCTCAGAACTACTTAGACTGGGGTTCAAATTCTGATGCCTTCACTTGCCAGATGTTAGTTTCTTTTAACCTTAGTTTCCTTATTTATAAAATGTTTATAATAAAAACAGATCAAATTACATAGGGGCTACAATTATATGTATGATTCAACTGCACATATAAACCTAACGCTATTAGGCTTATAAAACATACCCTATCCTACGTAATACATTAAACAGATGCTTCTCAAAAAAATACCATTATTGTCTCCTTTTATCTCAACTATACCTATATACTACTACACCCTACTACACACCCTAGAAGTTTATTAATGACATAAATATGAAGTTAATGGTATTTTTTATAGGTTCAATAAGAGCAAGAAACTTATTAGAAGATACTTGCATAACCAGACCATTTTGAGTTTGCCATATTTTCCCCTAGTAGTCAGAGGAGCCAAGCCTTAGCTGCCTGAACAGCAAGCATAGTTTCTTCTTCCATCATGAGACATATCCTTTCTGATTCTCTCCCTCCACCCTCAATCCCCAATAAAAACCTCTCAATCACACTAAAACTTTCTCTGACAATTCTTCTTCTAGCTCCACTACTAATTCCCTGTTGGTGACAAACAAGTGCTATTCATATAAAAGTATAACAAAAGCAAGAAACATACTAGATAAGATGAAATTGAAAATAAATAACCACGGACTATATTATTTTCCACACTCACATTATGCATAAGACATTAAGTTTCATAAATGAAATAAAATATTGCAGCTTGTACATCTACTATATTTAACGGTATAGCTATGTTACCAGTTTGCCACTCTGGACTATCGTTACCTACCCTTACAGAGGTGATGAGAAAATGAAATAACATACGTAAAGATCTAGTACAGGGCTTCCCTGGTGGCACAGTGGTTGAGAGTCCGCCTGCCGATGCAGGGGACACGGGTTCGTGCCCCGGTCCGGGAAGATCCCACATGCCGCGGAGCGGCTGGGCCCGTGAGCCATGGCCGCTGAGCCTGCGCGTCTGGAGCCTGTGCTCCGCAACGGGAGAGGCCACAACAGTGAGAGGCCCGCGTACCACAAAAAATGTTAAAAAAAAAATTAAAAAAAAAAAAAAAAGATCTAGTACAAAAGTGTTGGTTCCCTTTGTTCATGTCACATTTTCCATGTTGTAAATTTTTTTTTAAAGATGCTTTCCATGTGGACCATTTTTAGTCTTTATTGAATTTGTTACAATATTGCTTCTGTTTTATGTTTTGGTTTTTTGGCTACAAGGCATGTGGGATCTTAGCTCCCTGACCAGGGATCGAACCTGCACCCCCCTGCATTGGAAGGCGAAGTCTTAAGCACTGGACCGCCAGGGAAGTCCCTACCATGTTATAACTTGTCTTTATATATATGTGCATTCATATTATACTGCTTTCCTTTCAGTTCTCAATACAGTACACTCAAAAATCATGCTTGTTAGGGACCAAACAGGTATTCGTAACCATGTTCACAGCAGCATTATTCATAGTAGCCAAAAGGTGGAAGCAACCCATTCATAGATCAATAGATAAACAAAATATGGCATATACATGCAATGGAATATTATTCACCCTTAATAAGGAATGAAGTTTTGATACATGCTACAACATGGATGAACTTTGAAAGCATTATGCTAAGTGAAATAAGCCAGACTCAAAAAGACAAACACTGTATGACTCCACTTATATGAGGTACCTAGAGAAAACAGAATACTTACCAGGGGCTGAGTGGAGAGAAGAATGGGTAGTTATTGTTTATTGGGTGCAGTGTTTCAGTTTGGGATAATGAAAAAGTTCTGAAAATAGCGGTGATGGTTGTACAGTAACAATGCACTTAATGCCATTGAACTGAACACTTAAAAATGGTTAAAATGGTAAATCTTATATGTACAGTTAACAATAAAAACATTTTAAAAAATCATGATTGTTAAAAGATATATATAGTAATGAAACAGTATACCTGATCTACCTTAAACTGGGTGTGGCTAGGATTTCTGAGTGAAAAACATCAAGGAGGTAAATTTCTAAGAACTGGACTTAGGGTCCTAGGGGATGCAGGAATCAGCAGATGTGAAGTTAAGAGCCACCTTTAAGATTTGACCTTCTGGAAATACATTTTAATCCTGGGCCTGTTCTCTCCAAATCACCTTGTTTCTTTTTGTCTTTTTCAACCGACATCATTCATGTTTTGCTTCTAACAGAGGTTCAGTTTCAGTCTTTCCCCTAGTATCCTATCCTAAAAATAAAAACCTGGATGTTCTGAGAAAGTGGTTCTCAACAGGGGGTGATTTCACAACCCAAGATGACATTTGGCAATGTCTGGAGACATTTTTAAGTGGTTACAATGGGGTGGAGAGCAGTGGGTTGCTACTGGCATCCAGTACGTATAAGCCAAGGATGCTGCTAAACTTCCCACAAGACACAGGACAGCCTCTCACAACAAGGAATTAACTGGCTAAAAATGCCAATAATGCTGGGTTGAGAATCTTGTTCCAAGATCCTGTTCTAAGGCTTTACTAAGTTCCTTGATTTCTGGTAGAAATTGATCATAAATTAAAAGTTACCTCCTGATTCCCTACTTTCTCTTTTCATTTACATCTTTTACAGGAAAAAGCAAAAATAAGCACTTATGCTAAGGGTAGGTCTTTTATTTTGTGGAAACAGGATAAGGATCAGTGGTGATGCTTTTGTGACAAGTGGGGGTAGGTGACAGGAGGCTATTTACATTTACGCTGCCATTCTCTTCACCCTGGCCAATCCTACACATGAAACTCTGTGCCATGGGGCAAGGTGAAAAATAGAGGGGGACAAGGTGTTAGGGACAGAGAAGAAAGAAAAAAAAATCCACATGAAGCCAGGGGAAGGCAGGCGCCTATCCTATCTGAATTGGATAATTCTTCCCAGTGGCCGTTTGGATAAGAGGAAATATCTATGTCACCAAATAAAGTTGTAACAAAAAATTTTTTTAATTCAATTAAAAATTTAAATCATGGATTTTCTACAACATGCTATTTTTACGTTGTTTTATCTATTTACTTTTTGGCCACACCACACGGCATGTAGGATCTTAGTTCCCTGACCAGGGATTGAACCCCTGCCCCCTGCAATGGAAGCGTGGAGTCTTAACCACTGGACCACCAGGGAAGCCCGACAACATACTATTTTTAAACTCAACATACTGCTTATGATTACCTAAAACTTGCATTTCTTCTGAAGAGCAATAATCTAATGAATGCATAATACTACTGTGTCAATAACAAGAACAGAGGACGAGGGGAAGATGGTGGAAGAGTAAGACGCGAAGATCACCCTCCTCCACACAGATACACCAGAAATACATCTACACGTGGAACAACTCCTACGGAACACCTACTGAACGCTGGCAGAAGACCTCAGACCTCCCAAAAGGCAAGAAACTCCCCACGTACCTGGGTAGGGCAAAAAAAAAAAAGAATAAACAGAGACAAAAGAATAGGGACGGGACCTGCACCAGTGAGAGGGAGCTGTGAAGGAGGAAAGGTTTCCACACAGTAGGAAGCCCCTTCACTGGCAAAGACGGGGGTGGGGAAGGGGGAAAGCTTCGGAGCCGCGGAGAGCGCAGCCACAGGGGTGCGGAGGGCAAAGCTGCAAGATTCCCGCACAGAGGATCGGTGCTGATCGGCACTCACCAGCCTGAGAGGCTTGTCTGCTCACCCACTGGCGCGGGCGGGGGTTGGGAGCTGAGGCTCGGGCTTCGGTCGGAACGCAGGGAGAGGACTGGGGTTGGCGGCGTGAACACAGCGTGCAGGGGGTTAGTGCACCACGGCTAGCCGGGAGGGAGTCCGGGAAAAAGTCTGGACCTGCCGAAGAGGCAAGAGACTTTTTCTTCCCTGTTTGTTTCCTGCTGCGCGAGGAGAGGGGATTAAGAACGCTGCTTAAAGGAGCTCCAGAGACGGGCGCGAGCCGCGGCTAAAAGCGCGGACCCCAGAGACGGGCATGAGACGCTAAGGCTGCTGCTGCCGCCACCAAGAAGCCTCTGTGCGAGCACAGGTCACTATCCACACCCCCTTCCGGGAAGCCTCTGCAGCCCGCCACTGCCAGGGTCCCAGAATCCAGGGACAACTTCCCCGGGAGAACGCACGGCGCGCCTCAGGCTGGTGCAACGTCACACCGGCCTCTGCTGCTGCAGGCTCGCCCCGCACTCCGTGCTCCTCCCTCCTCCCGGCCTGAGTGCGCCAGAGTCCCCGAAGCAGCTGCTCCTTTAACCCCGACCTGTCTGAGCGAGAACAGACGCCCTCCGGTGACCTACACGCAGAGGCGGGGCCAAATCCAAAGCTGAGCCCCGGGAACTGTGAGAACAAAGAAGAGAAAGGGAAATCTCTCCCAGCAGCCTCAGAAGAAGCGGATTAAAGCTCCACAATCAATTTGATGTACCCTGCCTCTGTGGAATACATGAGTAGACAACGAATCATCCCAAATTAAGGAGGTGGACTTTGAGAGCAAGATTTATTATTTTTTCCCCTTTTCCTCTTTCTGTGAGTGTGTATGTGTATGCTTCTGTGTGAGATTTTGTCTGTAGAGCTTTGCTTCCACCATTTGTCCTAGGGTTCTAGCCGTCCGTTTTTTGTTTTAATTTTTTTCTTAATAATTATTAATAACTTTATTATATTTTATCTTACTTTATTTTATTTTACTTTATTTTCTTTCTTTCTTCCTTCCTTTCCTCCTTCCTCCCTCCCTCCTTTCCTTCCTTCCTTCCTTTCTTTCTTTCTACTTCTACTAATTCTTTCTACTTTTTCTCCCTTTTATTCTGAGCCGTGTGGATGAAAGGCTCTTGGTGCTGCAGCCAGGAGTCAGTGCTGTGCCTCTGAGGTGGGAGAGCCAACTTCAAGACACTGGTCCACAAGAGACCTCCCAGCTCCACATAATATCAAATGGCGAAAATCTCCCAGAGATCTCCATCTCAACACCAGCACCCAGCTTCACTCAACGACCAGCAAGCTACAGTGCTGGACACCCTATGCCAAACAACTATCAAGACAGGAACATAACCCCACTCATTAGCAGAGAGGCTGCCTAAAATCATAATAAGTCCACAGACACCCCAAAACACACCACCAGACGTGGACCTGCCAACCAGAAAGACAAGATCCAGCCTCATCCACCAGAACACAGGTACTAGTCCCCTCCACCAGGAAGGCTACACAACCCAATGAACTAACCGTAGCCACTGGGGACAGACACCAAAAACAACAGGAACTACGAACCTGCAGCCTGCAAAAAGGAGACCCCAAACACAGTAAGACGAGCAAAATGAGAAGACAGAAAAACACACAGCAGATGAAGGAGCAAGATAAAAACCCACCAGACCTAACAAATGAAGAGGAAATAGGCAGTCTACCTGAAAAAGAATTCAGAATAATGATAGTAAAGATGATCCAAAATCTTGGAAATAGAATAGACAAAATGCAAGAAACATTTAACAAGGACCTAGAAGAACTAAAGAGGAAACAAGCAACGATGAACAACACAATAAATGAAATTAAAAATACTCTAGATGGGATCAATACCAGAATAACTGAGGCAGAAGAACGGATAAGTGACCTGGAAAATAAAATAATGGAAATAACTACTGCAGAGCAGAATAAAGAAAAATGAATGAAAAGAACTGAGGACAGTCTCAGAGACCTCTGGGACAACATTAAACACACCAACATTCGAATTATAGGGGTTCCAGAAGAAGAAGAGAAAAAGAAAGGGACTGAGAAAATATTTGAAGAGATTATAGTTGAAAACTTCCCTAATATGGGAAAGGAAATAGTTAATCAAGTCCAGGAAACACAGAGAGTCCCATACAGGATAAATCCAAGGAGAAATACGCCAAGACACATATTAATCAAACTGTCAAAAATTAAATACAAAGAAAACATATTAAAAGCAGCAAAGGGAAAAACAACAAATAACACACAAGGGAATCCCCATAAGGTTAACAGCTGATCTTTCAGCAGAAACTCTGCAAGCCAGAAGGGACTGGCAGGACATATTTAAAGTGTTGAAGGAGAAAAACCTGCAACCAAGATTACTCTACCCAGCAAGGATTTCATTCAGATTTGATGGAGAAATTAAAACCTTTACAGACAAGCAAAAGCTGAGAGAGTTCAGCACCACCAAACCAGCTTTACAACAAATGCTAAAGGAACTTCTCTAGGCAAGAAACACAAGAGAAGGAAAAGACCTACAATAACGAACCCAAAACAATTAAGAAAATGGGAGTAGGAACATACATATTGATAATTACCTTAAATGTAAATGGACTAAATGCTCCCACCAAAACACACAGACCAGCTGAATGGATACAAAAACAAGACCCATATATATGCTGTCTACAAGAGACCCACTTCAGACCTAGGGACACGTACAGACTGAAAGTGAGGGAATGGAAAAAGATATTCCATGCAAATGGAAACCAAAAGAAAGCTGGAGTTGCAATTCTCATATCAGACAAAATAGAATTTAAAATAAAGATTAGAAGAGACAAAGGACACTACATAATGATCAAGGGATCGATCCAAGAAGAAGATATAACAATTGTAAATATTTATGCACCCAACATAGGAGCACCTCAGTACATAAGGTAAATACTAACAGCCATAAAAGGGGAAATTGACAGTAACACATTCATAGTAGAGGACTTTAACACCCCACTTTCACCAATGGAAAGATCATCCAAAATGAAAATAAATAAGGAAACACAAGCTTTAAGTGATACATTAAACAAGATGGACTTAATTGATATTTATAGGACATTCCATCCAAAAACAACAGAATACATATTTTTCTCAAGTGCTCATGGAACATTCTCCAGGATAGATCATATCTTGGGTCACAAATCAAGCCTTGGTAAATTCAATAAAATTGAAATTGTATCAAGTATCTTTTCCGACCACAACGCTATGAGACTAGGTATCAATTACAGGAAAAGATCTGTAAAAAATACAAACACATGGAGGCTAAACAATACACTACTTAATAACGAAGTGATCACTGAAGAAATCAAAGAGGAAATCAAAAAATACCTAGAAACAAATGACAATGGACACACGACGACCCACAACCTATGGGATGCAGCAAAAGCAGTTCTAAGAGGGAAGTTTATAGCAATACAATCCTACCTTAAGAAACAGGAAACATCTCGAATAAACAACCTAATCTTGCACCTAAAGCAATTAGAGAAAGAAGAACAAAAAAACCCCAAAGTTAGCAGAAAGAAAGTAATCATAAAAATCAGATCAGAAATAAATGAAAAAGAAATGAAGCAAAGATCAATAAAACTAAAAGCTGGTTCTTTGAGAAGATAAACAAAATTGATAAACCATTAGCCAGACTCATCAAGAAAAAAAGGGAGAAGACTCAAATCAATAGAATTAGAAATGAAAAAGGAGAAGTAACAACTGACACTGCAGAAATACAAAAGATCATGAGAGATTACTACAAGCAACTCTATGCCAATAAAATGGACAACCTGCAAGAAATGGACAAATTCTTAGAAATACACAACCTGCCAAGATTGAATCAGGAAGAAACAGAAAATATGAACAGACCAATCACAAGCACTGAAACTGAAACTGTGATTAAAAATATTCCAACAAACAAAAGCCCAGGACCAGATGGCTTCAAAGGCGAATTCTATCAAACATTTAGAGAAGAGCTAACACCTATCCTTCTGAAACTCTTCCAAAATATAGCAGAGGGAGGAACACTCCCAAACTCATTCTACGAGGCCACCATCACCTTGATACCAAAACCAGACAAGGATGTCACAAAGAAAGAAAGCTACAGGCCAATATCACTGATGAACACAGATGCAAATATCCTCAACAAAATACTAGCAAACAGAATCCAATAGCACATTAAAAGGATCATACACCATGATCGAGTGGGGTTTATGCCAGGAATGCAAGGATTCTTCAATATATGCAAATCAATCAACGTTATACACCATATTAACAGATTGAAGGAGAAAAACCATACGATCATCTCAATAGATGCAGACAAAGCTTTTGACAAAATTCAACACCGATTTATGATAAAAACCCTGCAGAAAGTAGGCATAGGGGGAACTTTCCTCAACATAATAAAGGCCATATATGACAAACCCACAGCCAATATCATCCTCAATGGTGAAAAACTGAAAGCATTTCCACTAAGATCAGGAACAAGACAAGGTTGCCCACTCTCACCACTCTTATTCAACATAGTTTTGGAAGTTTTAGCCACAGCAATCAGAGAAGAAAAGGAAATAAAAGGAATCCAAATCAGAAAAGAAGAAGTAAAGCTGTCACTGTTTGCAGATGACATGATACTATACATAGAGAATCCTAAAGATGCTACCAGAAAACTACTAGAGCTAATCAATGAATTTGGTAAAGTTGCAGGACACAAAATTAATGCACAGAAATCTCTGGCATTCCTATACACTAATGATGAAAAATCTGAAAGTGAAATCAAGAAAACACTCCCATTTATCATTGCAACAAAAAGAATGAAATATCTAGGAATAAACCTACCTAAGGAGACAAAAGACCTGTATGCAGAAAATTATAAGACACTGATGAAAGAAATTAAAGATGATACAAATAGATGGAGAGATATACCATGTTCTTGGATTGGAAGAATCAACATTGTGAAAATGACTCTACCACCCAAAGCAATCTACAGATTCAATGCAATCCCTATGAAACTACCACTGGCATTTTTCACAGAACTAGAACAAAAAATTTCACATTTGTATGGAAACACAAAAGACCCTGAATAGCCAAAGCAATCTTGAGAAGGAAAAACGAAGCTGGAGGAATCAGGCTCCCTGACTTCAGACTATACTACAAAGCTACAGTAATGAAGACAGTATGGTACTGGCACAAAAACAGAAAGATAGATCAATGGAACAGGATAGAAAGCCAAGAGATAAACCCACGCACATATGGTCACCTTATCTTTGATAAAGGAAGCAGGAATGTACAGTGGAGAAAGGACAGCCTCTTCAATAAGTAGTGCTGGGAAAACTGGACAAGAACATGTAAAAGTATGAGATTAGATAACTCCCTAACACCATACACAAAAATAAGCTCAAAATGGATTACAGACCTAAATGTAAGGCCAGAAACTATCAAACTCTTCGAGGAAAACATAGGCAGAACACTCTATGACATAAATCACAGCAAGATCCTTTTTGACCCACCTCCTAGAGAAATGGAAATAAAAACAAAAATAAACAAATGGGACCTAATGTTACTTAAAAGCTTTTGCACAGCAAAGGAAACCATAAAGAAGACCAAAAGCCAACCCTCAGAATGAGAGAAAATATTTTCAAATGAAGCAACTGACAAAGGATTAATCTCCAAAATTTATAAGCAGCTCATGCAGCTCAATAACAAAAAAACAAACAACCCAATCCAAAACTGGGCAGAAGACCTAAATAGACATTTCTCCAAAGAAGATATGCAGACTGCCAACAAACACATGAAAAAATGCTCAACATCATTAATCATTAGAGAAATGCAAATCAAAACTACAATAAGATATCATCTCACACCAGTCAGAATGGCCATCATCAAAAAATCTAGAAACAATAAATGATGGAGAGGGTGTGGAGAAAAGGGAACCCTCTTGAACTGTTGGTGGGAATGTAAATTGATACAGCCACTGTGGAGAACAGTATGGAGGTTCCTTAAAAAACTACGAATAGAACTACCATATGACCCAGCAATCCCACTACTGGGCATATACCCTGAGAAAACCATAATTCAAAAAGAGTCATGTACCAAAGTGTTCATTGCAGCTCTATTTACAATAGCCTGGAGATGGAAACAACCTAAGTGTCCATCCTTGGATGAATGGATAAAGATGTGGCACATATATACAATGGAATATTACTCAGCCATAAAAAGAAACGAAATTGAGCTATTTGTAATGAGGTGGATAGACCTAGAGTCTGTCATACGAGTGAAGTAAGTCAGAAAGAGAAAGACAAATACCGTATGCTAACACATATATATGGAATTTAAGAAAAAGAAATGTCATGAAGAACCTAGGGCTAAGACAGGAATAAAGACACAGACCTACTAGATAATGGACTTGAGGATATGGGGAGGGGGAAGGGTAAGCTGTGACAAAGCAAGAGAGAGGCATGGACATATATACACTACCAAACGTAAGGTAGATAGCTAGTGGGAAGCAGCCGCATAGCACAGGGAGATCAGCTCGGTGTTTTGTGACCGCCTGGAGGGGTGGGATAGGGAGGGTGGGAGGGAGGGGACGCAAGAGGGAAGAGATGTGGGAACATATGTATATGTATAACTGATTCACTTGGTTATAAAGCAGAAACTAACACACCATTGTAAAGCAATTATACTCCAATAAAGATGTAAAAAAATTAATAATAATAACAAGAACAAATACTTTTGCTTTATTTTCCTCTTGCTTTCATACTAAATAACAGACCTGCTGTAGCAAGTATAACTCATTTGGTATAATTTAAGAATTTCAAGAAATTCATTAACATTCTCAGGCCACTAGACCATTATAGTAATTCATTATTATAGTACACATTAAAATGGTGTCTTCTTACAAACACTCTGGAAAACTGACAGTACATAGTAAACACCAATACATGCACACCCCATGACCCAATAACTACACTCCCAAGTATATATTCAACAGAAATGCATATATACACTCACCAAAAGACATGTATAAGAATGTTCTCCACAGCATTATTCATAATAGCCCAGAATCAGAAACCACTCAAATGCCCATCAATGGTAGAATGGATAAATTTTGTATATAATAAAACTAGATAATGAAATACTGTTCAGCAATGAGAATGAATGAACTACAAATACATGCAACAATATGAATGAATCTCACTCTAGTAGGTTGAGTAACAGCCTCCTACGATATCCAGGATTGAAGCCCTGGAACATGTAAATGTTACCGTATATGACAAAAGAGACCTTGTGGATATGATTAAATTAAGGATCCTGAGATGGGGGATTATCCTGGATTATCCAGGTGGGCCCTAAATGTAGATGTAGAGGAACATTTGATGTGATGATAAAAGCAGAAGCTTTGAACATGGAGGAAGAGCCCACAAGCCAAGGATTATAGGCAGACACTGGAAACTAAAAAAAAGACAAGGAAACAGATTTTCCACTCACAATTAATTTCCAGATTCAGGAACCAACCTCAGCTTTGGCCTAATGAAACTGATTTTGGACTTCTGATCTTCAGGACTGCAAGAGAATACGTTTGTGTTGTTTTAAATCACTAAGTTTGTGATACTTTATTACAGTGGCATCAGGAAACCAATCACTCACAAATATAATGATGAGCAAAAAAAGAGTGTATTATGTATGCATTTACATAAAATAAAAGACAGGCAGAACTGATTTTAGAAGTCAGAATAGTAGTTACTTCTGGGGAGGAAGAAGAAGATAGTGCTGAGACAGGGGCAAAAGGAGGGATTCTGGGATGTTCTTAACACTCTGTTTCTTGATCTGAGGGCTGGCAAAATGAGTATGTTTAATTTGTGAAAACCCTTATTTATGTACTTATATGTATGGTATATGTAAGTTTAAAAATTGATGCCTTTTCAACACTTACCTGATAATCTGCTGAAAAAGACATATATTCAAGGAGGTGGGGAAAATACTTACTAAACAATAACTTTATTTCTCAACAACCGTAAAGATTTTGTTTCTCTCTCCAAAGGATTTTAAAAATCTCAACAGACAGAATGTAATAGTTAACTGCTAAAAAATAAGCTAAGAGTAAAATACTGCTTAATTAGCTCTGTTATGCCTGCACCCTAGGACTGTAAATTACAAAAATACAAGTAAAACCACATTTTCTGAAATAACAGCAAACAGAGGAGAAAGTCAAGTACTATATACCAAATGATCAAAATGTCTTTTGGGCCTAGGATTCTTGAAACTAGTAAAAATGGTAATAATAGAAATCTCATGCCATTAATCTATATAGATTATTAAATATAAAAACAATTTATAAAACACATCAGATTTTATTGCTTGAAGAATATAGCATATGAAAATCACAAGAATGTCAAAATGAAAAGTCACTAGGATTCAAACATATAATACATTATCAGATGCAGTAAAATATTAATTAACCTGAACTCTGCATCAAAAAAAAAAAGTATGGAAAAATATCTAAGTTGTTTACATAAGAAACAGATATACTTAAAATAGAAAGTATAAGGATGTTACAGTACAAGTTAGAAAAGCCAACACTTATTAACTTATTATTTCTTAGACTAGACTACCTTTGGTACTTAAACTTTTAAAAAAACAATCCCTTCTATTTTGTCCAAATGCACTTCATGGATTCAATACCAACTTCAACTCAAAACATTAAGCAAGATTCACTTAGTTGTGGCATGGAAGAAGTGTATTTAATAAATGTATGACAATATTTCACTTTTTCTAAAACTGCAAAATATGATCATTAAGAAATCTAATACTTGTAAACTTCACTTATTTAGCTCTTCAATTAAAATTGGAATCCTGGCATCTGCCATCTGTCTTTAGACCTGGTGAATATACAAATTTAAATGATTTGGCAACTGACATAGGAATTTAGATTACTTCATACTATCTTAAGTGGCTTTCCATTCTGTTTTCAAAATACAAACAATAGGCCAGTTCTTCAACACACTGGATTCCTATAAAAATCACTACCATAGTTTATTTACTGGAACCAAATTAAAGCTCTTCCCTTGTAATGAGCAGGTTGAAACTATGTTTCATATAGGGCTGATCAATTATGATACACTTTCTTAAACAAAATAAAACAATCATTTTTTTAAAGCTCAATTATGATGGAGACAATGATGCCATTTCAAAAGGAAGCATTGGACACTCTAGGCCATCTAGTCGAGAAATTGTAAAAGTAATGCTAAAAACAAACAATAAGTAAACTATGACTACAAGTTAAATTACAAAAAAATCCGTCTTATAGCAAGCATGCTCATTAACTTTCATTTCTTTCCCCCAGCAAAGGTTTGAATATTCATGAACCTTAGTTAAACCAACGGAACCTAAGCAATTGTTTCACAAGTTCCAATAAACATGGATGGACTAAGCAAGTAATACTATTAACAATCACTGGAGTGAAATACTAAGAATCATGACAGTCCTCAAAACGGGGCAGTCTTTGAAATGTAATAGTGTAGCTCAAGATGAATTATGCTATAATAAAACTTTAGTTTTTACCTCCACATAAAACAAAAACAAAATCAAAACATAACCTACCAAATTTTACAACTACTACTGAACATACTCACCCTAGTTTTTGAATGTCTTGTTTGAGATTTTTTTAAAACAAGTATATTCATCTGAGCATATATATTTAGTGCCTGTATATATACTCATTTTAAAAGACAAAAAATCCAAATACTACAGAACTGAACTCTTTGTTTTTTCAGCAGCCTGATCTAATATCTACTGCATCACATAGCACCTCCCCCCCAATAATTTAAAATTCCCAATTTTTAGTTTAGTTAAAAGGGCAGAGGAAATGCAAATGAAGATTTAGAGCTTCTGTATAAATTTCACTGTATTTTTATAAACTTGAAGTTTTCTGTAACACTGTTTATTGATCAAATAAAGGACTCACTGCTATCTAAAATTTCATAAACACCATTAAAAATTCAAAATTGATATTATACTGAGCCTTAAATTTTCAATAGTTAGAAGAGACAGTTTTTACATGAATAGCACACAATAGATGAAACTTAACGGCAGACATCCCTAGAATACCAATGGCAAGTCCACCAAGATGCATACAAAATTACAGATAAGCATTTCTTTCACTGTTTTCTTGTGCAGGGAAAAACATTTATAGAGGAAATAGAAACTCAGCTGGTGAATTTCAGATATCATCATCATCTTCTTCATCCTGAGAAGATCCTGCCTGGTTGGACGCACTTGCTGAAGCAGCTGCAAGCTGTGCTTGCTGGGCAGCTTGCTGCATTTGAAGCCATTCCTGTTGGGCTAATTCTGCTTGTTGCTGTCTAGCCTAAACACAAAAAACATAAAAAAAAAATAGTAATTTTTAAAAAAACCTACAACATGCACACTTTCATAAACTCAGTCATTATCAAATTTGGATATTTTCCAACCATGATATAGTTGTTGTACATGAGGACAACATGAACTCTATAAGAAAATATAATTAGAGATTGCTTCTTCTCAATTTTCTTAAGGAGAGTTTCCATAAAAATTTTCGATAAAAGTTTCCTTTTATGCTACATAATGGTTCAACTGAAGAACCTAAAAAAATTTAAAGAAAAATCACAACATTCACTCTTTGGTTCCTTTTCCCTGTGTTTCTCTCTCTTCTGTTTCACTTGATTCTTCTGTCCTCTCAACTCATAATTTTGACGTAAACATTTGCAATCTAAAAATTATTTCTGTGGCTTAAAAGTTCACTAGTACAATACCTCTGTTAGGGAAAAGTACTGTACGTGAATGCACCAGCTACACTGAATTTCTTTTAAGTTTCTATCACAGTTCCCTACTCTATAGATACATCTCTTTCTTCCTCTGTCCCTCTCCCCTCTCTCTGTAAATACACACGTATGTACACACAAAGAACATACTCTTCCCACATACACACTAGTGAAAATTATTTATCCAGTACTGAATTTAAGTGGGATAATTAAAATCCATTCATTTGAAATATCCTCTATATAAACCACCACAGGATTTGAGAAACCAAGATGCATACATATGCATTACATGCCCTATTGCACGAGCTAAGGCTCCTTCCCAATTTAATTTCATCCATTAGCAGAAAAACCACACCAAGAAGGGAAAAATGAATCTGTTTTTGAAAAGATCATATAATTTCCCATTAGAGTTTACCAAAACAATGTTGTTTCTCCATTTCTGTCTTTTCTCAGAAGTATTCTTTAAGCCTGGCTCATACCCTCCTTTATGAATGGCCAATTGCTAGTCATCATTTAAAACACACATCAGTTTTCAGTTTTTCTTGGTCCTTCTAGGTCACATTTTCTGCTCTATTTCATATTCTGTAATTCTCTATGCATTTCCATACCTATCCATTTTGTTCTCTAATTATGTAAGTATACGTCTTTTTTCTCCACTAGAGTGGAGAATAGAAAATGTTTCCATATTCATTGTTGCATTCCCAACATACAGGCCCCCAGTAGTTTCTGACTGGATGAATGTTTTGTGGGAAAACAATGAGGCTCAGCACAACCTTAAGATTTTACTATGTAAATCCCTAACTTTTCTTAATAATCTGTCATAAATGTATTATCCAAACATTCCTAGGGGAAAATTACTACACTTAAAAAAAATCATTTAGGGACTTCCCTGGTGGTGCAGTGGTTAAGAATCCACCTGCCAATGCAGGGGACATGGGTTCGAGCCCTGGTCCTGGAAGATCCCACATGCCTCGAAGCAACTAAGCCTGTGTGCCACAACTACTGAGCCTGCGCTCTAGAGCCTGCGAGCCACAACTACTGAGCCTGCGTGCCACGACTACTGAAGCCCGGGCGCCTAGAGCCCATGCTCTGCAACAAGAGAAGCCACCACAATAAGAAGCCTATGTACTGCAGTGAAGAGGAACCCCTGCTCGCCGCAACTAGAGAAAGCTGCGCTCAGCAATGAAGACCCAATGCAGCCAAAAATAAATAAATAAAAATAAATAAATAAAATAAATTTGTTTAATCTGTAATTTAAAAAAAATCATTTAATTGTTACCAATTAAGTCCAAATTTCTCAGCCTAGAGTTCAAGATCCTCCAAATTACTGTCTGCCCCAATGTATTTCTCTAATATTCTTTCAAAACATTTGTCTTGTGCTCCAAAAAAAAACAAACCAAAAAAACCCCTAGATAAACATAAAGTGTTTCCTAAATACACATCATACCCTCCCACTTTTGCTACCTTTACTCATGCTGATAGTCATTCTATTTGAAATCTGATTTTCACCTACTGAAATTCCACTCTTCCTTCAAGTCAAACTGAAATACTAGTTTCTCCATTAAGTTTGTTCCTGATTCCTTCCAGTATCATTCAGGGTCTAATCAGGAGATAGAAGTTACACTAGTCAGGGAAACAGAAAGAATGTCATATAAAAGATTATTAACCAAGTATAAAGGTGGTAACTAGGTAACTGAAAAGGCAAGAAATGAACACTAAGATATGTGGGTGGCAACTACAGAAAGCAGCCACCAACCCTAAAACTGGGGGAAACAAGGGAAGAGGCTGGGATTTTTAAAACTTGGAAGCTTAGAGGAGCAACCCATGGAAATGAAACTCAGACTTCTGAAGAAAGGGCATAAATTGGCTGGTACTACTACCATCTCTGAGCTCAGAGGATGGCCTCAAGGTTTGAGACCCAAATCCTTGAGGAAGGGGATGCATGTTCAGGCTGCTTCTGTATTAGAGAAACTGCAAACCAGATTCAGTTCCCACTACAGGAAAAAAATGATGCAGCCAGGGTGATGCATTGCTGGGTTGCTCAAAGGAACCTGAAGCCAACTGAAAGTAAAAGAAAGGAACATGTGCCTTCTTTCATCCAGCCCTGTAATCTCCCTCTAGAGCCCCTACTGGCAGCACAGTCTAAAGGAAGTCAGCTAGAAAACAGAAACGTGGTTTGCAGAGTACTGTGCCCAGTCTCAAAGCAGAACATAGAAAGGATGGTTTCATGCTGAGATAATTGCTTAGTAACTGGCACACTCCTATATCATTAAAATCTAATGTGATATCTCTGTACTTGGGGATCTCTTTACATCTTCCTCATGAGACTAGTCAACATCATAATACAGCTGTTAATATACCTATATTATACCTTCCCTACAAGACAAAAACGTTATTTGTGTTTTTTTAGGAAATTAAAGACCAGGTATTCTAGTAACTACTTCTACCTATTTTTATAAAGAAATATAGAAAATATTTCCATAAAACACAGGCATGTTTACTTTTATGGCAGGAATACCCAGAGTTCAAAATAGACTGAGAACGCTTCACAGAAAATACTTGAAAATGGTAGGGCAAACCAAATATATTGATTTAATCAACTTAATAATACCTACTTTGTGGCCTAATCAACTATAAATAGATACAATTTTGTGGCACATAAAAGATAATTCAAATAATTTCAAGTCTCTACACAGGTCTTATTGCAAAGTTGCTTTATCTTGTAGTTTGCTCAATGATCTACAAAGACATGTACTGGTTACACTAAAAATTTAACTGACTTTTAGGTATCATCACCCCATATCAGCACCCATACTTTTCTCTCTGAACATAAAAGCATTCCAGTGTCTTTAAAATCAATGTTGATTGGTAAATATTATTTGTATTCATTTCCACAAATTAAAAATTTCAGTGTATTTATTCTGCTTTCTTTTTTTCCCTTTTGCTTCTCACCCAATCCATCCCAAGTATTTTCCTTCTAAAATGGAAGAGTGAAAGAGAAGTAAGTAGGCATATACTTCCTAATTCACTTCTTCTGGAGATTTTCATTGTGTTTTAAGTTTCCCACTTCCACACACTAAAATAACTCATTTATAATTTACAGCTAACTTTAATCTCAACATATTAGATTACCTCCTTTTCAAATAGTTGCTGCTAGGGCTTCCCTGGTGGCACAGTAGTTGAGAGTCCGCCTGCCGATGCAGGGGACACGGGTTCGTGCCCCAGTCCGGGAAGATCCCACATGAGCCATGGCCTCTGAGCCTGCGCGTTCGGAGCCTGTGCTCCGCGATGGGAGAGGCCACAACAGTGAGAGGCCCACATACCGCAAAAAAACCACAAACAAACAAACAAACAAATATTTGCTGCTAACAGTGAAAGATAGCTTCAAATGAGGCTGCTATTGTTTTGGCATATAAAATAAAGTCTAAATGATTAAGTGAAATGAAAGTTATGTAAAAGATGTTATAATAATTTATCAGTTCCTTTTATATTTAAGACTAAAGTACTTTATGCTCTAGGAAAAAAAGTACTAAGCGGCTGCTATAATTTTACTTCTCTTCTGATTTTTCTCACAATAGCAAAGAAATACTAGGGTATTTTCACCCATAGGTCAGGGCAAGAAAGAAGGGAGATAAGGGGAAAAAAACAAAACAAAATAGATGACAAGGGTAGAGAGCTGAAGACAGATATGGCAGTCAGTCAGTTATTTTTCATTCATCTTTTTGCCCTAGAAACGATAAAGCATGTTCATTTCACTTAAAAGTTCCAAAATAAATTTAAGCAAACAAAATGGTGGCTAGAGCATTAGCACAGTATAGTAGAAAGAGCACAGGTTTTGGAGTCAAAAGGTACTTACCTTTCACTTGTTTAAGTCAATCCTTCCCAGTACTAAGCTTCATAATGATAGGAACCATGTCTCTTTTTTATACTGTTAGAAGCCTAGCACCTAGCACTATATCTGGTAAATAGTGAAGACTTTAATAAATGTCTGTAGAACAAATGATCTGATCTCATGCAAGCTTCTCTATCTCTGAGTCTGTTTCTTAAGGCATAAATGGGTATAGTAAAATTTGTATTAATGCTCATTAAGAACTCTGCAAAGTATATAACGTATTTAGCAGAGCACCATTTTCCTTTTATCAAATATTTCCTTTGGCACCCTGTAGGTGATCTGCAATAGTAGAGACTCAATAAATAATAGTCATTAGCTTTTTTTTTTAAAGACATCTTGCTATTTCATGCCTCTTTTTTTTTTTAAATAAATAAATTTATTTATTTATGGCTGTGTTGGGTCTTCGTTGCTGTAAGCGGGCTTCCTCTAGTCTAGCTGCGCGCGGGCTTTCTCTAGTTGCAGAGAGTGGGGGCTACTCTTCATTGCAGGGCGTGGGCTTCTCACTGCGGTGGCTTCTCTTGTTGCAGGGCACAGTCTCTATGCGCACGGGCTTCAGTAGCTGTGGCACATGGGCTCAGTAGTTGTGGCTCGCAGACTTCTAGAACGCAGGCTCAGTAGTTGTGGTGCACGGGCTTAGTTGCTCCGCAGCATGTGGGATCCTCCTGGACCAGGGCTCGAACCCATGTTCCCTGCTTTGGCAGGCAGATTCTTAACTACTGAACAACCAGGGAAGTCTGCCATTAGCTTTTAAAAAAAATTATCATTCCTCATTTGGTACCTCATATTCATAAGGATTATAACACTGTTTGCATGTGCTCATGCCTGCCTCAAAGGCTTTTCCACTTTAGCACCTATTTCATAGGTTGTTGTGAGGATTAAATGAAATAATACTGGTAAATTACTTGGCAACATGATTAACACATGTTTAGAACTCAAATGTTGGTAAGCTTTTATCTTCCTTATTAGTTTAAATGGTATCTGCTGTCTAGTCCTTGATAACACTTAAAATTCAAATGCTTTTAAATATAAACCAAACTGGTTGTTATGACTGCAAAGAGATCAGTTATGGTACTCATCTGGAAGAGATGACCTAAAATGGTATTTCCCAGTTCTAATGGTAATTACAGTAACTGGTAGCAATTCTTATTCTATTCAAACCAAACCTGTCTTTCAATTTCAAATGAGAAGCCAGAACTTTGTAGGGAAAAAACAATATCACCTTCTCCCCTCTTTTTTTTTTAATAATGGTGAATAGGTTCTTTAACCTCCTTGAACCTCAGAATTGTAATTTGGAACATCAAGGTTGAAGTAAATGATTTTCAAAAGTCTCTTCCATCCCTAGAGTTCTGTGCTTCCTTGACTTACCAACCCAACTCAGTCATCCATTCAAAAAATAGTTACTGAATACTCCCCCTGTGCTAGTTACCATGTTAGGTGGGTGCTAGAGATACAACTAATAATGGGTCCTGCCCTCAGGGAGCTTACAGACTAATGGTAGGGACAGACATTTATAAATGACCATACAGCTCTATTCCCATGATGAAATAAGTATCTCTATGGAACTGAAACACTCCATATTTTACATCCTGTTTGCCATAGAACAACCTCTGGCCCAACAATTTAGGTCTAACTTTCAAGATCTTCCCACTGGAAAGTCAGTCAAATGCTTTATTTCAAAAAAGTATTTACATATAGACAGTTTGCTTGAGCAATCTGAGCATTTTAGTAGTACCCAAAAATGGAATGGATTATTTTTTAAGCTGTTATCATAAATTTTCAAGTTCATAATTGCTTGCCCCTGCCTTTGCAGGGTAGGTGGGGAGGAGGTACAGAGAAGAGAAAGTAAAAATACCGTTAAGGTACCTCAGCCCCAGCTGATAAGTTTTGCCTTGAACAGTGATTTGCATTCTTAATAATCAGGTTATTAAGCTCTCAGCCTTATGTGGAGTAAATATTCAGTCACATTCAAGAATCACTGTACTCTGTAACTGTCTTCTCCCCAGCTTCAAGGAACCTGGTAGAGAAGAAGGAAACGCCAATTTTTCTCTCTCAATTTCTTCCTCTTGTTCTTGCCTTGCATACTTGTAGGTATTCTAGGTGTTGCATCCCATGCCTGAGTGGAAAGGACTGATGGAAAGCTTTTTTGTGTTGGTCTTTGCCATCAGCATGGGGTATGTGTGCATACTGGTTGTAGTGTCTATTCACTCCATGTGAAAGCTGTGCTGTGTGGGCTTCTGCATCCCCTTATCTTCATCCCTAGGTATTTTTATTAGGTAATAAATGCTGCCAGCCTTTGTTGCCTCTACTATAACACCAAGGAACAGTGAACCATGGGGAGAACACGAGGGGTGAGATATACTATAGCAGTCATCTTTGGAAAATATGATCTTCCACAGAGGATAGCTCCGAAATGTGTTACAGAGCTTGCTTCTATTTTGCCACCAAGGGGACCTGGAAGGGAATGAAGAAGGTACCCAGGATTCTAAGGATGGGCCAAGGCAGGCCCAGAAGATGGTACAGAGATAACATTGGTGAAATTCTAAGAGGCTAGCCACAAATTCCATTCAGTCCCAGCTCCCTGTGGTCCCCTCCTTTCTTTCTTTTTTTTTTTTTTTTTTTTTTGCGGTACGTGGGCGTCTCACTGTTGTGGCCTCTCCCGTTGCGGAGCACAGGCTCCAGACGCGCAGGCTCAGCGGCCATGGCTCACGGGACCAGCCGCTCCACGGCATGTGGGATCTTCCCGGACCAGGGCACGAACCCGTGTCCCCTGCATCAGCAGGCGGACTCTCAACCACTGCGCCAGTAGGGAAGCCCCCCTCCTTTCTTAAAAACTAAAGGGATATTAGTACTTGTTGCTAATCCTTCACAGACTGGACATTAGAACTGTGACAAGCAAGAAAGCAGAAAAGTTTTCTCCCTTTCTCTGCTCCACTGGCCCTTCAAAGTTTTTAAGATTAGAATGTTTTAAAGGTGTATTAAAGACCTAATTTAACTACAAAGTAGATGTTAATCAGATTTTTCTTATATGCCATTCGTCTAAAAATTTGATACAATATTTTCTCACCAGTCTATCATTTTAAATCTTAAGAATGTTTAGGTATACTTTTCATGCTTTTAAATGGCCATTCCGCCTGAAAAAACATCAAAATAAAATCTCAGTAGTTATTTGGAGTTGTTCTCAGAAAACAGGCTGCTGCAAATATTTGCTTTTATATAAAGTAAAAAACTAGCCAGACCTAACATCAGGCTCTATGATCAAACAATCAGCCACAGAAAGAAAATTTTGGGGGTACGTATGTTGACTAAGGAAATGATTTTAGAAACCAGTATGATTTTGGTTAGTAAACAGGGTCAGATTCAGATGAAAATAATTTAAAATGTGTTACTTACTTTTGCAAATAATTCCTGTTGCTGTCTCAATAACTCTTCTTCAGGAATACCAAGGTTTTCCAAACGAGAACTGGCCTTTCTTCTTTTTAATGCTACTGTCTTGCATTCTTGTAAGACTTCTTTTACTTCACTGATATAAGAGCCAAAGCCTAAACTTTCTAGTGCTGGGGAAATGAAAATATGAAAACATGAAAAAGTGGTAAAAACACAACTTTTTCTCTCACCTATGGAACATTAAGTTTGGTGAGGGTTTTGGGCTGGGTGTTGGAGGGGAAGGTTGTTGCTTTCTAATAATTTTACCTATTTTATAGCTGCACAACAATCATCGGTATGGCTAAGACAAAATATTTTATCAAACTTTCTTAATATTAGATGGCAAATTAGTTAAAACTTAAGGAACATTTCAAGGCACTGGCCTTCACTTTTCCTTTTCTTTCTAATTTTTTAAAAACCAAAGCATTTCCTGGAGGAAAAAAAAAAGTCCAATGTAAGAACATGTGGTTTTAGTAAGAAAACATTTTTCCTATACCACTCATAGTAAATCAACCATTAAGTCATCACTTTCTCAAAGAATACAAAAAGAGCAAATATTTGGAATATATTTGTTAATAAAACATATTTTGTACCATTTGGCTTAGAAAAAGTAGGCTGGTAACACATGCTCTAACTTTCAGCAGGATAAGATGAAAGAATAGATAAGTTCTTTTGTCTAATATACCAACAGGAAACTAGTATTTTTAGCAAAGACACTCAAACTGCTAAGTTTAAGAAATACTGGTGGAAAGAGCTTATGAAATTCAGCATTTATATTCAACCAAAGTTTCCCTTGAAAATAAAACTTAACAGGAAACACTATAAAAATATTTAAAGTGACATGGAAGAAAAACTGGGATAAAGGAAGACTATAAGGATGGAAGAAACATTAACAAAAAATTATCTCCCTTTATTTTTTCACATTTAGAAGAAAAATTTGTAAGAAAAAAAGGCCTTCTGTAATCCAGAAAGACAAAGCATAAAATTTCCTTTTGGCTCACTGTATTTAAGATTATATAGTTTTCTAAATGTTAAGGCCCCAAAATCATATTTTGCTTTCTGAGCCACTGATGAAATATAGGTGGTGAAAAACACAGTAAATGAACTTAAGTTAGTTCATCAGTTCTTACAGTCTTTCAACAACTATGATGAGCCAGACTCCCTCAGTAAAGATGCCCTAAGTTCCAACTTTAGGAATTTGCTCTTCAAGGAGAATACCAAATATACCTTTAAAATCTACATTCCCATATAAGCTGTGTTTTTTAAGGCATTTTGAATGACTTACAACTTTAATTATTTCATATATTAAGCTGTTTTCATAAACCGTCTTTAGAAATAATGTGATGCCAAAAAGCAGACTGCTATTACTTGAATTTTAATTAACTTACAGACCCTCCCCTTGTTCCCCCCAAATTTCAATAAGACATTATTCTTATTCTGAGTTCTGTTTACCAAATTAACCACCACCTAATCCCTGGCCTCAAGGAGTTTGGAGTACAGTAGGAAATTAAGTGAAAATTAGGCAGCCTGAATTTTTTACTTGAATTGACAGACATTATTAAGTGTCAATGCTAGAAGCCAAAGTTTTATCTTTTCTCTCTCTTTTTTTTAAATAAATTTATTTATTTTTGGCTGCATTGGGTCTTCGTTGCTGCATGCAGGCTTTCTCTAGTTACGGCGAGCAGGGGCTACTCTTTTTTTTTTGGCTGCGTGGGGTCTCTGTTGCTGCGCGTGGGCTTTTCTCTAGTTGCGGCGAGCGGGAGTTACTCTTCGTTGCGGTGCACGGGCTTCTCATTGGGTGGCTTCTCTTGTTGCAGAGCACAGGCTCTAGGCACGCAAGCTTCAGTAGTTGTGGCACTCAGGCTCAGTAGTTGTGGCGCACGGGCTTAGTTGCTCCACGGCACGTGGGACCTTCCTAGATGAGGGCTCGAACCCGTGTCCCCTGCATTGGCAGACGGATTCTTAACCACTGCGCCACCAGGGAAGCCCCAAGCAGGGGCTACTCTTCATTGCGGTGTGCGGGCTTCTCATTGTGGTGGCTGCTCTTGTTGCAGAGCACAGGCTCTGGGCGCGCAGGCTTCAGTAGTTGTGGCTCACGGGCTCTAGAGCGCAGGCTCAGTAACTGTGGTACACGGGCTTAGTTGCTCCGCAGCATGTGGGATTTTTCAGGACCAGGGCTCGAACCTGTGTCCCCTGCACTGGCAGGCGGATTCTTAACCACTGTGCCACCAGGGAAGTCCCTCTTTTCTCTTTTTTAAAGGCACAAGCATAGTAGTGCATTTTCAATAATACTGGCTGGAGACAGTACCAAAAGAAATCAGTAAATGATTTAAGGTGTCCCACCACATTCTAAAGAAAAGTCTTATTTTCTTATTCTAAAGAAAAGTTTTGGGCTTCCCTGGTGGCGCAGTGGTTAAGAATCCACCTGCCAATGCAGGAGACATGGGTTCGAGCCCTGGTCCGGGAAGATCCCACATGCCGCGGAGCAACGAAGCCCGTGTACCACAACTACTGAGCCTGCACGCCACAACTACTGAGCCTGCATGCCTAGAGCCCGTGCTCCGTAACAAGAGAAGCCACCGCAATGAGAAGCCCATGCACTGCAACGAAGAGTAGCCCCCACTCGCTGCAACTAAAAGAAAGCCCGAGCACAGCAACGAAGACCAAACGCAGCCAAAAAGAGAAAAACAAATACCATATGCAGGCAAAAATTTTAATAAATAAATTAAAAAAAGAAAAGTCTTATTTCCTTAGCCCTACAACAAGGTTCTCCAAGATCTAGCCCCACTTACCTTCCCAGCTTTATTTCTGCCATTAAATCCCTGCATACTTTGTTAAACCTGACCGCTCAATGTTTCCCAACAGGCACCAGTTTCCCACATTCGTGCTGACAGTAATTCATTCAAGGCCTGGATCAAACTATATCTTCAAATTAAGCTTGCCTGATCCTCCTAGACAGAAGTAATCTCCCCCTTTTGAAATAAGATAGACTTAGAATTTGGAACTTGGTTGTCACTGTATTTGTATAACCTTGGATATGTTACTTAATATCTCTAAGCTTCAATTTCCCATCTGTAAAATGAAAACAGCATCTATTTCACAATATCTTCCTACAGCCAGAAGCACTATAGTGGTTAAGCTTGCAGCCCCACAGGGACTGACTCCCAGCTCTGCCTCATATTAGCTGTGTGAGTCAGGGTAAGTTCCTTCACCTCTGTTCCTCTAAAACAAGAATAACAGTACCTACATCTCATCAGATCAGGTTGCTGTGAAGAATAAATGAATATAAACAAAGAGCTAAGAACACAGGCTGGCCCACAGAAGGAGCAAAATTAAGTATTCACTATTATATTTTTAATACTTTAAGGATTGTGGAAATCAACAAGTGATTAACCTATGGCATTTAACAACACAGTGTCTAACATGTAAGAGTCCCTTAACTTGGACATATTATTCATCTTTTATTCATCTTTTTGTTGTTGTTGTTCAGAAAACATTTAGGGGAAATTAGGGGAAATTTAGGGTGAAATTTAGGGTGGGCACATTTCTTAGTTTATAATTCTACCACTTCAGAAAGAGCAATAATTTTACTGAAAATATTTAATTTAAAAAACATCACTCAAGAACTACTATGACTTTTCAGATGGGGAAAGCAAGCCCCTGGGAGGGCGAGAGCCCAGTCGGGCAGCTACTGGGGGAGAGGCTGGGTGCCACTGACGTTTGTGGCTTCACTCAGCAGGCCAACTGCCCCCTCCCTGAGGCCACTCAGAAGTCACTGGGTGGGGAAGGGGCGTTCAAGAGGTAAACATGATTCCAGCAGGGGACAGCCCCAAGGTCCCAAGGGAGGGCTGGTCAGGCAACGGCTGCCTGGACAGGTATCATCTTCACGTGATGAGATGAGAAGGCTGAACGTGAAGACCTTCTTCCAGCCCCTATGTGAGCGAGAGTAGATTCAGAAAACTGCCGCTACGTGGCAGCAGTCACGGCTTTACTGTTCACCAGCTTCCCAGTTGAAGGGTTGTCAGGGCACACAGGTGCACACGGCCACAAAACACGGCATCTTAAATAATTTCCAGAACATGATATAGCACAGCCCCAGCCTCTCCAGCAAGAGACTTCGCTACAGTTTAGGGTAATATTCTGATGATGTGGGGCTTCTTGCAGCTTCCCAGTCACCTTCCATGAGTCGGCGGGAATCATCTAAATGGACCCCGCTTCCCGGAGCAGAGGCCTAGCCGTCGCACTGCACTTCCGCCTGGAGCTCCTTGGTGACGTAGTTGGCCAGCATCGCCAGCAGCTGCTGCTGCAGGGCCTCACTGCCCATGACCAGGATGGTCAGCTGCACGGCGTCTGTCCATTCCAGGCGCCTGACGATGGCAGTGGCTTCGTTAAGGAGCTTCTGATGCTCAGGAGATGGCAGCTCCATTATGATCTGAGGAACTGGCTTAAACTGTCCACTTGTCATCCAAGCGCCTAACAAACCCCCGACGGCCCCCCCAACGGCTAGTCCTGGTGGCCCGCCCACCAAACCACCAACGAAGGCCACGGCCCCTGTGACCAGGCCGCCCCTCCCAGAGTGCTTGACGGCCGCCCGCATTTTCCTCTCCTCGGAAACGGAGCACAGGAGCCTCATGATGTCCTCCACCGCGACAGGCATCGCAGCAGACCTGCAGAGGCGGCGCCGCGAGGTCACAGGCTGGCAGGCGCCGGGACTTTTTTTATTCATCTATATCTTTTCTCTTACACTTAAGAGTATGCTAGTAAGTATACAGGACCTAAATAAATGTATAGCTATGCATTATCACACCATTGAATTCAAGCTGAACAAGTATATTAAATTTACTAAATTAAGTCAATACACTTGAGAGAACTCTTCAAAATGTCATGAATCACTAGACTAGACATTAAAAACTTCAATCTACCTTAAACCATGGAGGGCTTGGGTTAAAAATTAAAAAACAGAAACAAAAAACTCACTTTTAAACACATCTAAGGTTGAAAACACTGTTTTCAAAAAAAAAAAACTGCAAGTAAGTCCAAGGTTAATATTTAATATTATTGAAAGAGCTATACTCTCAATGCTGAGTACACTGTACTCTCAATAAAATGGTTCAACAGGAGCAGCCATAAATTTAATTTCAAAACTGCATTGACTTTAATCCTAATTTTAAACACATTTTGGCTAACGGATATGAGTAACTGGACACAGCATTTTCTAAATGGGGATATTTTACATCATCTGTTATCATGTAGTAATAATATCCCTATTTTACATAAAGGAAAATCTTGAAGGATAAGGAAAATGGCTCCTAAGCAGGGCCATCCGTTAACAGTTGTGCAGGTGGTTCAGTGCACAACAGCAGCGTATCTGAGGAGAGCCATTCATACTGTAAACATCATAGATTTGTATGCTTATTATAGCACTTTTTCTGGCAGATGGTAGTAAAGGTTTTTAAGGAAGGAGTGTCTCAACAGCCATTTATGATAAAAACTCTCCAGAAAGTGGGCATAGAAGGAACCTACCTCAACATTCTAAAGGCCATATATGACAAACCCACAGCAAACATCATTCTCAATGGTGAAAAACTGAAAGCATTTCCTGTAAGATCAGGAACAAGACAAGGGTGTCCACTCTCATCACTATTATTCAACATAGTTTTGGAAGTCCTAGCCATGGCAATCAGAGAAGAAAAGGAAATAAAAGGAATCCAAATTGGAAAAGAAGAAGTAAAACTGTCACTGTTTGCAGATGCCATGATACTATACATAGAAAATCCTAAAGATGCCACCAGAAAACTACTAGAGCAAATCAATGAATTCAGTAGAGTTGCAGGATACAAAATTAATACACAGAAGGAGTGCCTTTTTCTAATTTGTACAAAGGGATTTTATGGACTATTGATGGCCCTCGCTCTAAGGATCTCAGAGTAAAAGTCAAAAAAAAAATAATACATATATTTTAAAATTTGTGGATAAAACACATATCACTTGTTTCTCAGAGGTCTGTCTGCTACCCTCTGCCATCTACCTTAAAACTGTACCCAGAAAAGTGCATGGCATATTAAGGAAAAAAAAAAACATTTAGCATGTTTTTTTCAATTCAAAAGACAGATATTAAGACAACTACTTAAAAAAAAAAGGTAAAAATGTCCACCCAACAATTTTAATACAGTCGTATCTTATATTTTACCAAAAATGATGTACTCCTCAAAAGTTTTGTTATAGGGCTTCCCTGGTGGCGCAGTGGTTGAGAGTCCGCCTGCTGATGCAGGGGACGCAGGTTCGTGCCCTGGTCCGGGAAGATCCCACATGCCGCGGAGCGGCTGGTCCCATGAGCTATGGCCGCTGAGCCTGCGCGTCCGGAGCCTGTGCTCCGCAACGGGAGAGGCCACAGCAGTGAGAGGCTTGCGTACCGCAAAAAAAAAAAAAAAAAAGTTTTGTTATAACATGAATTTGTGTGAATTACTTTATACTTCATATGCATAATGCATGCTTTTCATTTGAAAAAACTAAAATATAAAAAATAGCATTCTCTAATTTCTCTATTTTCTTTTGTTTGTATGTTAGGTGATGGAGGTATGGAGGTGATGTAGTTAGCTTAAAATATATTAAGAGGATGTAGGCCAAAGTGACTTCTTGGCTTACTGGCCTGACAAAGACCCTTAAGAATCATGCCCTCTATGGTATCACCACTCGTGGGAATCTGGGACAACAATGAGAGATGGATGGCAGAGCAAGAATCAAATATCATTCATCTTTATATCCTTAGCAGTATCTAGTACAGTGCCAAGTACACAGTAGTATTCAAAAGTAACTGCTGGGTGGCAGAAGGAAAACAAAAACAAAATACATACCAGTTTTAAAGAAAACAGTAAAATCCTAACTTGAAAAGCACCTGATTATGTGATAAATTGTGCAATGTAAATTACATTTCCCTTCAGAAAAAAATTTCAGTATGGATGATTATTTAGGCAATACAATATCATTCTTCTTATTATTACAACTTCTCTGCAATCACTCAGATCCTCTGATTTCAAAACTACTCCACATCCACTTTCCAAAACAGACTGTGGTTTAGGCTTTAGAGCAAGATTCTCAAAGTGTGGTCCATGGACTTGTGCCAGAAATGCCTGTAATGGTCTGCAATGAGTTAAGTACGGAAATTCAAAGTAAGCATTTTAAGAACCTTCACGGCAAAACTGTAACTATGTGAAGTGATGGCTGTGTTAACTAATTTTATTGTGGTAATTATTTCATAATATATACACACATCAAATCATTACATTGTAAACCTTAAACTTACACAATGCTACATGTCAATTATATTTCAAAAAGCTGGGGGGAAAAAGAAGAAACTTCATAGCAATTTGACAAAGTAATTTTATTTCTATTGAATGCAGTATCAAAAAATTTCATTGTTTTTCTAGTGATCCATTTTTTTTGTATTTTACCAAAGTACCAGTGTGAGAGGGGTTATAATTTTTTTAAAAAGTCCTTCAACACAGAGCTTGGAGCAACACAACTGCTGAAGAAGTGAATCCTCGGAGACTTTTTCAAACTTTCACTACTTTCAGTTACTATTCTCAAAAACATGAGGAAAAAAAAATGTAGCAAGAGATTTAAAATGCAGAAATAAAATAATATCACTTAAAATATTCTTATTTACACTTTGGCTTTACAAATGGCATCATGATGTAAGGTTAAACATAACAGACTTTCAGCTTTATATTTCAATCAGTATCACTATAAAGTTTTTAAATTATTATTTATTGTAGCATATTTCATGTAAGTTTCTCAATCCTGACAGATTCTCAGTAATTGCTAATTATACCTGAAACCATTAAGTATTATTTATACATAAATGGGGAAACCTTAGTTAACAGATTTGCCTAAGGCCAGACTTTCCGGTACAGAACCTGCAGCTCCTAACTCTCAATGTCAATTCTTTCCATAATGCAACAGAACATGTTAGTACTCATTTAAAGATATGTGTTCACAGAAACCCAGCAACGAAATAAAAGGAACACCTTATAAGCTTAGAACTCCCTCTGTTGTGTGTATGTGATCTTCAAAGTCCATGTTCTTAAACTAAAAATAAGCAAAATAGTTAGATAATTTTTTAAAATTTTAACTAGGTTATATAATTTCAGATTTACTGGCAATAAAATTATTTTAACTTCTGCATGCATTTTACAGAACTGCCTCAAATGCTTAATTTGCCCTGACAAGGTAAAGCAAAGTGGCATGTGAAATGTTCTGAAGCAAAGTTTAGTTCATTAAACTTATTACCAAAAAAATCCAAGCTTCAACATGTGAAAATCAAACCACTTTAAAACGTACATTATTCCACTTGGCTATATCTTACATTCTTAAATAATCAACATTGACAGAACAGCATAAAAAATGTCATACCCAACTTTCTAGAGTTAGTCTATAAACACACACTTTAACCACCTAAAAAAATACACACCTTAAGGATTTCTTTTAAAAAATTTTAAACACTCAAGACAAAAGTTTCTTTAAATGATTAAGCAATATGATATCAATATGAGATTATAAATGTATAAAATCTATTCCCCTAACTGGGGAGAATTTGGGGCTAAAATGTAGGTCCTTATCCACTTAACAAAGGCAATGTTAAAAAAAAAAAAGGTAAATTTATAAGGCTGTAGCAGGTTAATGCGTGATTTTTTTTTTTTAATTAATAAATCATCCTCAGTACACAGGGAAAATGCTTTCACTGGAACTTTTTGACTCATATGTTAAACTGAATTTAGCATATTCCAAAGTTGAGCTGTTTAGCATACTGTTCACTACAGCTGCACTTTTCTTCCATCATGTCAATCAGAAATCTAAATATATCCTAGAAAAGAATAAACTCTACCCAAGAAGACAGATTGTAATGTGTTTTTAGATTTTTGGAATGATCCCCACTTCTGTGGTGTAAACAAATGTTTAGGCAGATCCTTTTGAAATCTTTTGCAATTTTCATTAGAAAGACAATGTTGATAAAAGATCCTTTTTCTCTTTTATGAGTTGTAAAAGGTAATTACAGCTATTTGTGTTGGATAATCTTGTGAAAGGCTTGTGACAACTGCACATACAATGTAAAAATAAAAACACAAGAGGAAACATAGACAACTTGGCTTTCATTTTACTTCAGAGTACACCAAACAAGTAGAAGAAAACACTAGCTTTAAAATCAAATATACTTCTTCCTAGGGATTTTTTTTCTCCTTATGTACTGAAATGGAAATGGCAGAGTATGTTTTAAATCTATCTCCTACACATCATTAAGGATCAAAAATGAATCATTTAATCCTTTTGTCAATATTGACCATAAAATACTGCATATGGTGAATATGAGCAGATGTGTCCTCTACTTCAGAATAACAGGGAAGTCACCTTTTAAAAAGTTAAATTTTAAAAATAAAATGGTAGACAACCGCCTGCCTACCAAAATTAAATTAATCATGATTTTTTTTCTGACTTCAAAAGCAATCAAGAAATTGTTAGAATTTTAATTGGGTTATTATAAAAAGCAAGTTATCACCTCAAATAGAATGCAACCTTTTCATAAGAGTACATGTACAAGTCACAGAAAGTGCTTCCCAAAACATTATGACTAGTAAATGTCTCCCCATCCCTGAAACAAACCATCAGAATATGGTCCCCCAAATCCCTATTAACTGAACTAAATCCTTTCCAAGATGAGAGAAGAAACTGTTAAACTTTCAGAACTGCTGTTCAATAAAAGCTGAAGCGTTTACATCTAAATGGGGATGACAGCAGGAAACAAGGGGGAAATATTCCATGAAAAACATCTCTCACAATCTTTCAACCCAAGCTTTAAAAATCTATCTCCATGGAAAAAAGCAAGCTACAGAAAAAAGGAAGAAAGTAAGGAAGGAGGGGAAGGAAAATTAAAGAACACTGCCCCTTTTCTTACAGAATAGAACTGGAGTGCTTTGGCAACTTGTTGATTAACGTTAGGACCATGAAACCATTTTTAAAGCAGAAAATACACTCTATCCAACACTAATAAACTTTACAACGTTGAACATGCACGTTAAGAATATTTTTACTCGTGTTCTGAAAATTCATCTTTTCCTCTACACTGGTGAAAAGGTCGGGTGGGGAAGGGGTACCCTTTCCACTCATGCTTGAACTTCTGGTCTGAATTCTAATTCTCCAAGGCAGAACTTCTGGGTTCCTCTCTCAGTTGTCATGATCTAGGTTCCACTTTAGGCAGGCACTTTCTCAGTTGTCACGTCTAGCTTCCACTTCAGGTAGGCAAAATTCTTGTTGCTTGGGCTTACCTGGCTGTAAATTGAGATCGCTGCTACTACCTTATTTGGGGGGATGTTAGCTGACCTAATCGTTTGAAACCCTTACCTGCATTCGCTGTTTGAAAAGGACCACGAGAATATTACACAGGGATTTTAAGGCACCGGCTGCTTCTATGCCCGCGCAGCTTTTTCAGTTATTAGTACTAACCAGGGGACAGGACTGAAGGCTTTGACATGAACGGGTCACGCGATTAGCACTGTCCCCGGCCCCTCTTTGAAACAAAATCCCACACATACCACTTACCTTGTATGACGTGCTCTGGCGAGATGGTCTTCTTTTCCGATTTATTGCAAATCTCATTGGCTTCAGAAGATATAAGGTGAATGAATTCAGTGCAGCAGTTCACCACCAGCTCCCGGGCATCGTTGGCCACCCGGACATTGGGGAGAGTCTCTTTAATCATCTTATTGATAGCAGCTCTGGGTATAGTGAGATCATCATCGTTTCCAGATGAGGAAGCCATCGTACCTTCCTATCTCTCGCGCCCGACTTTGAAAACTCCCCCAGTTCTGGTCCACTGCTCCACGAAGATTTTTCAAAAGGCTGCCCTCGGAGAGCAATCCGGGGGGCGCTCTGAGAAGAGGGTGCAGAAAATTAAGGGGCGAGGGGTTGGCTCGAGAGGGCGTGGAACACCCACGTGTGTGAAAGATTCAGGGCGAGGCTGGGAGCAAATTTCGCGGGGGGGAGCTAAGGATTCTGGGGACAGCACTGCCCAGGTCGGAGAGGGGAAGGCTAGGTGGTCCGGAAATCTGAGCACTGGAGAACCCCCTTCGTGTCTCCTCTGCGGGGCGTGCGCTGTCGCCTAACCGGTTCCCCAACGGCGCCGGAGCAGAGGCAAGGTCCAGGGGCACTGGTCTGGCCGCGGTACAGGACGGACACCCAGCGGGCTGGGCTCTACAGAGCCGGAGCCCCCGCTGCCAATGCCGCCGCCGCCAGCAGCCGCTGCTGCCGCCTCAACCAAACCATCCTTGAGACACCCGCGCCGCCGCCTCACAACATGTCGGCCGCGGCCGGTGCTGTAACCGGGGCGGCCTCCGGGGAACAAATACGGTCAGAACCAGGCACAAGGGGAGCGGCAGTGGCGCCGCTGTGGCCGTTTAGCCTGAACGCAGATCGCAGAAGCCAAAGCCGCGGAAACGGTGGTCCGTCCCTCCAGAAGCCAGAGAAGGTCTGCTGGAAGCCTCTCCCGATACCCTTTGCGCTACCGGAAGCCTCGCCCCCACATGTTCCCCCCTCCCTTCCAGACCGACTTCCGGGTGTGGCTGCGGCCCTTCCCCCACCCGCGCTGGCGGGAACCGCCCGTTTTCTCCGCCAGCGGCTTCCGCCTGCCGCTGTCCCCGCACGCGTCCTGGCATCCCGCCCTTTACCAGGAACAGTGGCCGGGCGAGGGCGCGCCTCGCGGTACCGGGGAACCCCAAGCACGCGCCGGGGTTTCGGCGCCAGACTCGGGTTGGGGTGGGTGGGTGGCCCGGCGAGGGTGGATCGCCGCCACTACCTTCTCTCAGCCAGCTGAGGCCTCGGAATCCTTTCCTAGCCAAGTTTGGAGACAAAGGAGCGCTGGATTTCGTTAAAAGAACTCTTTGCTAACCTTCAGGAGCCCGAATTGAGGTTGAAAGGAAGAGGAACGAAGCCGAGGCTCGGGAGTGGGATGCGGGCAAAGCAGAACCCCGTGTGCCTGGGTTTGCATCGTCCGGAGGAAAAAGCTTTTGATGATATCTAATAGACGTTATTCGGCTCAAAGCTCTGTATGGTCCTCCACCCATTTTCTGGTTTTATGGGAAATGAAACATTCAGAGAAGTGACTTGCCCTCCCAGCCACTACTAATAGCTAAGCTGGAAACTAGAAATAAGATCCAACGTAGTGGAAAGGCGTAGTGTACAATGAGCCAAATTACAAGGTTCCAGCTTAGACATTTTTCATGTTGTATTGCACGTTGGCTTCTGATGAGGCGGAAAAAAAGTGTGTTAAAGTATCTTAACTCTGATTTTTGCTTCTTTCCAGGGAAGCAAACGTGTGTCAAGTTCCTAACAAAAATTGCATTATTTTTAAAAACTAAGTTTGCCATACTGTCATTTTGAAGAAGAGGCTGTTATATAAATAGCAGCGTGTTGCAATTTCTAAAAAGTAACCAAGATACCATTTAAATCAGTTTAGGCACTTTAGTTAATGGGATACTTTGTTCTCCATACATTGGCAGCAGCTGGCTTGTTTGAAATGTTTTAAAGTTTTTTATTTCGGTGTAAGACCCTAGATGTGGCACCTTGAGGAGACCTTACTTACACTTTTTTTTTTCATTTAACGTTTTCTCCAGTACACTTGCAGGTTCTTTAATTTCTTAAGTGTAGACACTTGTTTTTCAGTGTTCCTAAGTTTAGTCAAAACAAAATTTCTTTGATAAAACAATATTTTTAAAAATTTTCTTCAAAAAAATTTTTTTTCTTCAAAATAGGAATGTGAAGGAATGTGTTGGCGCAGATGTTGGCTCTCTATTGTGTTTTTGTAAGTCAGTTTACTGTTAATTTAAAGAGTTATAGTGTCTAAATTTATCTCAGCCTTACCAAGTTTGTCAGACTGAAAAAGCTAGCTAGCAATAAATTTCCCCCAAATTATCACATTATTATCACTGACCCAGATATTATCGTTCCTGAAAAAATGTAATAGTGATAGTTATGCTTGTTCATGTGACATTTATGCTACATAAGCTTATAGAGTTACGATACATAAATCAGTAGAGCATATGTGTTAAGTTGTTATTCCAGTAATGGTTTATCACTACAGGGTTCTGTGGTAGCATAAACAAGAAATGTGTAGTAAAGGAACCTAGGTTCCAGTCCCAGTTTTTCGTTACTTTAGACAGGCCACTGTCCAAGTCTCCTTTTCTTCAACTAGGAATGGAAATAATATATAACTCAGAAGATTCAAAGTCAAGTGAGACTATGCAAAAGCACTTTTAACATTATGAATTATTATACAGATGTGTTTATGATTGTCATCTTTACCAGGTCTGGGCAGTCTTCAACTAATAATAAGCCATACATAACATGGCTGAGAGAAAATTTAATTAAATATAAATAGTGGGGTGATATTGTAACCGAAAGTGTTGTCTGGCTGCTTGCCGCTCAAAAGCCAATAAAGGGGCAAGGTTGGTGGACAGGAAAGTTTGCTTTGTTTTGGATGCCAGCAAACGGGGGGGCGGGGAGGTTGGAGGGCGGACGCCTGTCCAAAGACCGATTCCCCCCGCTCCTACAACCAGTGAGCAAGGGCTTTTATAGGTTGAGGGAGAGGGCTACATGCAGAAACAGTACAGTCAGCTCTGACAGTTATCTTGAAATTGGCCATGCGGTGGTCTGACCAGCATCATCTTGGTTTTTTTAGGTACAGTGAATCTTCAGTTCCATGGTCGGTTCGTTCCCATTTCCTTGAGGCCAGTTCTTGGAATTGTGGCAGGGTATGTCATGGCTACAGTCTGGGCATCATGTAGTTAACTTCTTCCACCTGGTGTGGGTTTCAGTATCTAGAAGACAGCTCACAGGATACGGCTCAGAATATTATCTATAGCCCTTGAGAAGGAACTAAAGGCCCTTGACTATGCTCAATGACTAAACTATTATTATTTGGTCTCCTTTGACTGTTTTTCTTTGTCTCTGCATTTTCTCACTTCTCTGTCTAAAGTTATTATTTGGCTAAAGTTTTTCCACAGACTAAAGGCAGGCTGAGGACATGGGGCATAGACCATAGGGTCCTGCTCCGTTTCAATATATCATGAAATATGCTCATCTGGATCCCAAATTTAAATAGTTATTTATAGAACAATATATCCCTATTATAACTGGGCTTTTGAAAACAAGGGTAACATCTCTTTAATAAGCTTTAAAGGTTTTAGAGAGAATACATATATATGAAACATTTTTTTCATGGTATCCAAAAATTCATGATATGAAAAGAAGAAAAGCTGTTTCTTATGATGAGTTAGGCTAACTCTATAGTAGTTATCTTAAAATGTTAGTTTGTAGATGCCTAGGTTTTCAACTAAAATTACTGACAAGAATATTATACCATATGTAATTTGAAGTTAACATTTGAAAAAGCAAACAAGACTCTCCATTATGCTCATTTGTTGTTACTAACACACCAATTGCTAGCTGGTGATAATTCAAAAGTTTTAAATAACATTTGTGTACTTCTTTTGTGCTTAGCACGGTGCTAAGTACCTCTACCTGTACTTTACCCACGTACTTTTACCTGTATTACCTCATTTAATCCTCAGAGCGACCTTATTTGATAGATACTGTTTTAATCTCTTTTACATATAAGGAAAGTGAAACTTGGTAAAGCTAAATTACTTCCCTGAAGTCAGTAGATCAGTCAGGATAGGCTAGATTATGTTGCAAGAACAAATAACCCCCAAATCTCAAAAGGTTTATTTCTTGCTCATGTTGCTGGTTCATCATGGGTCAGCAAGAAGACTTAACGCATAGTAACCACTCAAAAAATCCATTGGAACTGTTGAGAATAAGTAATGAAGGAGCTTTGAAGTACAGGCTTTTGACTATATTTTGAGGTAGAAAAGAACAAAATATTTGTGTTCAAAGTAACAACGTAAATTTGTGGAGATAGAAATTGTTCTGGAAACAGTGAGGAGGTTGCCTTAATTGGAGTAAAGCGTTTGTGTTGCACAATAGTGAGAGAAAAGTAAGATAGCCAAACATACGAGGCAGCAGAAGTCACGAAGTAATAGAAGCCAAGAGGTAGAGGGGGAGGACAGAAGTCAGTCAGTTGTAACAAGGGCAACAGAAGCAAGGAGAGAAGCCTTAGGGCCTCAAATGCTGATGTCAGAGAGCTCCCCAAAATAACTAGATCGCTAGAGTGTGGGTGTATTCTGCTTTCGAAAAAGACAGTACGCGTCCATGATGCAGTTTCCTGTGCTTGTTTACTTCCTGTATATCTTCATAATACTCTTCTAAAAATCCTATTTTTGTTCTACACAACTTGAAAGAGTCCAGCTCTAGGCTTTGGCTTCACATCTGGGTTTGATCCCCACTCTGCCACTTAATTAACTGTAACCTTGGGCAAAGTATGTAAGCTGTGTCTTGATTTTTCTCATCTATAAAATAAGAGTAAGAGTACCTGCTTCACAGAGGCGTTAAAGATCTAATGACATAATGTATACAAAGAAGCCCAGGAACGTAAATGCTCAATAAATGGTGATAGTTGTTAAAAATAATGATTGATAATCCTAGGAATGGAATAAAGAAAGATGAATCCAAGAACTATTTCACAGAAGGAGTTGGAAGAACCTGGTAGTTTGGCTCCTAGGTGGTCAAGGAAACAGATCAGTCAAATACAATTCTAAGATTTGTAGCCTCAGAAACTGAGACTAGGGATTAGGGTAGTATCAAAAACAGCAAAATTGAAAGGGAGCAATTTAGGGAAGATGTGCTTGCTTTTGCACATGTTTGGGTTTGAGGCAACAGTAGACATTTAAGCAAGTGATGTCCTGTAGCAGTAGAAAGAGAAAGACAGCACCCAATTCTACATTCATTCAATAACTGAGTGTCTATGTCGTAAGTATAATGTGAGAGAAATAAACATACAACATACAACATCCTCCTGTTTCCGAGGCCCCTACATTCTGTTGGGAGAATCAGAATATAAACCGGATTGAAAAGAAAGTGCTCTAATCAACATACAAGCTAAGAGTGTACAGAGGAAGGAGAGATTAACACACCAGTTGTGAGATACACAGGGCTTTAGGGAAGACAACATTTTAACTGAGCCTTGAAGACTTGAGTAGAATTTTAATAGAGAAGGAAAGAGTATGCAGCTGAAGAAGAAACACAAAAGTACATCATATGAATTGAGAAAATCAAGTAGTCTGGAGTGGTAGGGTTTGTGAAGAGGTATAGTGGGATATGCTGCAGGAAAAGTAAATTAGGCCCAAAAGAGAATCAATCAGTGCCTATTATAAATTACACACTGTGCTAGAAGTTTTCATATTCACTATTTCATTTAATTTTCAGACAGCCGTACAAAATGAGTGTTTTGACAGGTGGGAAGAGAGTTTTAGAGAGGTATACTAATTTGTTCAGAGTCTTATAGATAATGAGTAATAAAGCTGAATTTGAAACCAGGTTGTTGTTTAACTCTGAAGCTTAGGCTAGTATCAATATGGTAACTATCTCTAAACAAACTAAGAAAAAAGAGTTATATTAATTTTAGCACTTTAAGAATATAAAGCACTTTCATGTGTATTTGGTCCTTATTACTAGTCATTAATCCCATCTTATAGGTGGGAAAATCAAAATGCAGCAAGGTTATTTAAGGTCACAGAGTGAATAAATGGAAGATTGGGAATACAACCCAAGCTTTGTGATTCCAAAGCCTCAGGTCTTTCCAACATCATTTTAAGGAGTCTAGTGTTTCTTCTGCAGGCAGTGGAAAGAGCAAGTGAACATTTTTTAAGGGGGATGACATAAATGTTTAAAAAGATTAGTCTGGGATAATATGTGGGATGGACTGGAATAGAGATGAGGACACTAGTTATTAGTTATTAGGCTGCTGAAAAAACAAGTTAATGATGTAGACCTGAACAAAGAGAGTTTAGTGATAATAAGATAGAGGGAACAAATCAGAGTCATTTGGAAACAAATTATAGGATTTTGCTTCTAATTGCATCTGCAAGTGAGGAAGGAAAAGTAAGTACTACAGAGCCAGTGAGCATCTGGTTTGTTCATCCCTGCATCCCTGGGGCTGCACAGTTCCTGGCACATGATAGGCACTCAGTAAATATTTGTTAACTCTGGAAGTGAATGAGGACCTTTAAGGATAGTAGAGTAAAAAAGAAGTCCAAAGACAAAAAGAAGCAAGTATGTCAGGGAAGACTTGATAGAAACCAAAAAAGCATAGTGCAAAGGAAACCATGAGGGGAGAGGTGGAAGGGTGTGAGATGCCACAGAGAGGCATTGTTGGAAGGGGATCAAACAATCACTGACGTAAAAGGTCAATAGGCAAAAGCAGAAGTCAACATGCAAACAGTTACGGAGAGGAATGAGGGAGAGAACTGGAGGCAAGGAGCACAGAGTACACTTTCCAAAAATTAGGTGGTAAAGGGAAAAGGGCAATGGGATGACAGCTTGGGGGAAAAGCTGGGTCAAGGAAAAATTGCAAAGGCTAGGAGACA
This sequence comes from Globicephala melas, assembly GCF_963455315.2. Taxonomy (NCBI): domain Eukaryota; kingdom Metazoa; phylum Chordata; class Mammalia; order Artiodactyla; family Delphinidae; genus Globicephala; species Globicephala melas. The sequence goes on from NC_083314.1 coordinate 106,099,675, forward strand.
CGTGTAATTCAAAAGAAAAGAGGGGTAGGTTGAAAATACAAGCAAAATAAGGTCTTCAGGAATTGGAGGTGGATGAGATTGAAAAGGCATAAATAGAGTGATCAGGATTAGATATACAGATCTGGGCATGTTTCACAGAGAGGGGAGGCTGAAGGCAAAATTATAAGTGAGTGATTATAGACAGTGATCGCAAAAGGAGATGACCAAAGGAGAAAGGATATCTTTAGAGAATGACCACTGGCAAGGGCAAAAGAGGGGTCAGAGAAATAGCAAGAAAGTTGTATAAATTCACTGTCACATAAAATGATACATGACAGAGTTTAAGAAAGAAGTAGCCAAAAGTGTCAAGAGTTGCAGAGAGGGGAATAAGAACTGAGAATAGATGGTGTTCATCTAGTGATATTTGTACAAGCAATTCATGAATAAAAACCTTGGAATTCCTCCTTTTGTCTACTCTATGGGTCAACTTTGTAACTAACTCGGAATTTTTAAGGTGAATAACAAATTCCTTTGTCTATAGGTGATAAATTTAAGATGTGATGCAAATAAGTTTTTCTTTCAAATGATATGACTTTTGAATACAATTCAATTGTGCTAATTTAAAAAGCATTTGAAGCACATGAAACTAGGAAGCCTACTTATGTAAATTCCATTATTCATTCATGCGTTGCGTTCATTCAGTGAATGTTTATTGGGTGTCTACAATACACTTTGCTAGGTACTTGGGATATAACTGCATTGGCAGTAAATAAGAAAGACACCATCCTGGCCTTCATACCTAAAGCAATAATACCAAATAAAGAAAAAAGCTGTATTTTGCCATCTTCTTTTCTTTTCTTTTCTTTTTTTTTATGGGAAAATGCTTATGATATTGTTCGGTAGGGAAAAAAAGTTTATGACTCCACTTTTTTAATGTACAGAAAAAAATGAAGACAAATATCAGAGAGTCTTTTCCTTTGATTCTGGGAGGTGAAATTATAGATGACATTTCCCTCTCTTTTTACTCTTCTGATATCTTCTTGATAGTAGGGGAAAAAAGTAGTCTAAAATAATACAGAAATAATATAGTATATATGTTTGAAGTGTTATTATGTAGCTATTAAAAGTATTATGTATGAATTAGCACTTTCCCTTGAATATTAAAGCAAAATATAACTATTGTTATTAGAACTATATAAAAATACATATGTAAATGGATAAAAGCTGAAGAGAAACATTCAACAATTAACAGTTGTGTTGGAATAGAGAAATTATTATTATTTTTTTTTTGGAATAGAGAAATTATTGATTTTACTTTTGATTTTTCCTTTAAAGTTTGAAAAAAATCTAGTTTTTTTAATATCATATTAGCAAGTAGTGAGAAATTTATTTTTCTATTGATTTATAAATGTATCCGTTCTTCACATTCACAATGTGACTTGAAAAAGCAGTCCTTGGATTTTAACTCTTTTGTTTAGCAAGCAAAGCTCTTAAGTTGGTGATCCCCAGGTGAAATCTAACTCACAAATAGTGTACCAATTATTTATTCCCACAAACAATGCTGCCTAACAAGCTACCGCAAAGGTCAGATTAAAACACTAACCAGTTATTATTTCTTAGGAATCTCTATGTTAGTTGGGCAGCTCTTCTGGAATTGGCTGGGTTTACTCATTTTCTGGGTCAGCTGTGAGTGAGGTAAATGGCTCTACCAATTTTGGCTGGACTTTCATGTGTTTGGGGACCAGATGTCATCAGATCTAGAAAGGTTCCATTGTCTTTCACATTCTTCCAGCAGGTAAGCCTGAGCATGTTCTCATGAGCAGAAACTGTTCTCATGAGCAGAAACTGTCTACTCATTTATACATTTACTCAATGAGTCTCCTATGTGCCAGACTGTAACAAGGAACTGGAGAAATAAAGTAAACTAGAAAGTTACCCCGTCTATCAAGGAGCTTGCCGTCTAATGGGCAAATAAACCAGGGACTACAGTGCAGTGTGTTACGTGCTGTGATTGTGGCGTAACCGGCCCTATGGGCATAGTGGAGGATCTTGCAAATCAAAGTGTCATAGAGGAGGTAATGGTTGAAAAAGTTTTCAGAAAGAAGGGGGAGGGAATTTCATGCAGGGGAACAACAAAAGCTCGGTTAAACAGAACATCACGGCATTCTTGGTGAGCTGTGATACTTTGGTGGAAGGTGTAGGGAAAGGAACAGATGGAGTAGCATGAGAGAAAGCTATTCACGGAAGTGTAGTATTTAAGGTTCTTCCAGTTGCAAATAGCAACTCTAGCCAGTTAAGCTGACTTTACCAGAAGGATGCCGGTATATCTCACGGAATGTTGGTATTGTTGGATAATCAGGGAAACTCAGTAGTAGGAATCCATAAACTGTCCTCCTCGTGGGCTGTAAACAACTCCCCATCTCTATGCACCTCAGTTCAAAATTCCAGTTTCCCAGGAGAGTAAGTCTGTTTGGCCAGTTTGGGTCAGATATCTACCCCCGTGTCACTCAGCCATGACTAGACTACAAGTTACATGTGTGGATATTGCTGCAGTTCTGTCCCTGTGCTGGGGAGGGAGATGGCACTGTGAGCTGTGTGTCTGGCCTAAGAGGTATCCATTGTATTTTATTATTTAGTTGCCTTTCCCCACATGTACAATGACAAAAACACCTCCAGCCTACTTGATCCAGCCATTCTAGTCCAACAGCCCCTGCTCTTGTCCTCTTCCATGCCCAAAAGTACATCCAACTGCTGGAAAGGACATCTTAGAGTTATTGTTCTCTTAGTCCTGATCTCTGGAGGTAAAGTTCCCATTCTTCTAGGTCTCATCTAGGTGTGGGTCCTCATGGTCTTGCAATCCAAGAACTAAATGGTAAGTTTAATCACTACCAGTACACTGTAAATAATCTGGGGGCCAGGGGTCTCAGTGGTTGCTACAGAAAGAAAGGAAGGAGAATAAAACAGTGACAATTGTTTTATTTTATTTATTTTTTAAATTTTTATTTATTTTTATTCATTTGTTTTTGGCTGCTTTGGGCCTTCGTTGCTGCGCACGGGCTTTCTCTAGTTGCAGCTAGCAGGGGCTACTGTTCGTTGCAGTGTGCAGGCTTCTCATTGCAGTGGCTTCTCTTTGTTGCACAGCACGGGCTCTAGGCATGCAGGCTTCAGTAGTTGTAGCACGCGGGCTCAGTAGTTGTGGCACAGGTGGTCAGTTGCTCCGTGGCATGTGAGATCTTCCCGGACCAGGGCTTGAATCCGTGCCCCTGCATTGGCAGGCGGATTCTTAACCACTGCACCACCAAGGAAGTCCCAATGACAGTTATTTTAAAAGGGAAAAAATTGGGTAATTTTTCAGTCTTCAGATATTCCAGCAATATATTCCCGCTACTATTGAAGCCATAACTGATACGTATGACAGCCCATTACAAGCTTCCTTGCTTGTAGCTAATATCTCAGCTGACTGAGAACTTTGCCTACTAGGGTAATTTAAGCCTTCATTTGTAGAGGTCTAAGCCTTTGGTGATCTTCAGCGCCAATTGTGTCAAACTAAACAAAGGCAATGTAGCAGATTGGAGAACAACACTGAGGTAGAATGACTGGAAACCAATGAATGTTTTTTCAATAAATGGTCTCTACTTAGCAGATAATGAAACTGAAGCACAGAAAGTTTATTAACTCTTAAGCTACAAAGTTAAGATTTAAACCCATGCTGTCTGGCTCCAGAACAACCGTTCCTCATATTTATGTTATACTGCTTCTGCACTGTTAGTGTGGAGATTGCGTATTGGGGGTGAGCCTTCCATACCTGGGATTAAGTCATGCTGTGGTTCTTCAGCTTTAACTAGCCTTGTGACCAAAACAAGTTATTTAATTTTTCTAAGTTTCAGTCTTTTCATCTATAAAATGGGCATATCCTTTGTGCACTGCACCATACCTGCCATTTGATAAGTAGATTTATTAAATGGTGGCTATTATTAATTTAATAAAAATATATTGAGCATTCTGTGGTAGGCACTGCATGTACAGTGGAACAGAGGATGGACATAATTCCTGTGCTCATGGATCTTCCAATTAAAAGTATCTGAACCAAGCCATAAAATGAGAACAGGAGGGGCTTCCCTGGTGGCGCAGTGGTTGAGAGTCCGCCTGCTGATGCAGGGGACACGGGTTCGTGCCCCGGTCCGGGAGGATCCCACATGCCGTGGAGCGGCTGGGCCCGTGAGCCATGGCCGCTGAGCCTGCGCGTCCGGAGCCTGTGCTCCGCAACGGGAGAGGCCACAACAGTGAGAGGCCCGCATACCGCAAAAAAAGAAAAAAAAAAGAGAACAGGAATGTGTGGTCCACACAATTGCCTCCCTTGCCTTGCATTATGAACACCAAGACTGACATATGGGAACATAACGGTGATTGGGAGCTGAAGACGACAGATCAGGAAAGAAAACAAGCCTGGAACAAAAAAGAGTAAAGGGAGCAAGACAAGGATCAGGCATGAAATCAGGAAAACTCCCAAGAGAAAGAGTACCCGCCTGGTTTTCTAGTTCATAAATCGGGATTTTACAAGAAAAGTGGAGGGAATGGATCAAGAAATTCTTGTCATAGCACAGGAAGTTAGAGTAGCTGAAATGGTAAGTGAGAGACCTGTGGAGATGGAGTGGTATATATTCACTACACACTGTAGAAAGCATGATTAAAGAGAAGAAAATGAGAAACATTAAAAAAAAATTATCCTCCTGATTTGGAGAACAGCCATACTTTGTAATATGAGCCAAGAGATAAAGTCAACTTTGCCTCTCAAGGGGGGGGAAAGAATAAGCCTTTTTTCAGGCTAAATTCCCTTGCTACCCGGTTTGTTTTCTTAACTGTAAATGATCACTGGGAAAAGAACAGGCTTTAGAGATTCTGCCCAAGCAATTCACAGACTGTTTTCTTGGTAATAACTATGTAGCTATTTTCTCAGTCAGGCTCACAGGCAGGATTTAATCTTGGTTTTTGATGGAAAGTATCTTTAACATTTATCAAATGTACCAAAATAGCTCTAAAAGTGTCTTAGGAAGTATGTGGAGGAAGAAAAGTGAATTATATATATCCTTGGGGTGACCTCATATAAAATTATGCAGATTTACCCTTATGATCGTGGTTATATAATTTGACCTAAATCATTGTCAGGGTTCAGACCAGCATTTATCACAGTGAGATAGAAAATGGATTCATTGATTATGTATAGTATTTTCAGGAGCACCTAACGGTAAGTAGCTTAATTTGTGGATAAATTACAGGCAAAGTGGTTGAGAAAGTCATAGTTCCCAAGTAAACCCCAGTTTACAGTGTTCACCATCTGTGAACATCTTTCATCTTCAGTAAAATTAAAAGTAGGGTTATTGTTTGGACTGGAAATATGTATTTTTGTGATTTGTTTGTTTGTTTAGGTGACAAGGACATCTAAAGCACAAAGGTAAGCCTGTCTTTTACACAGATGCTTTTCTATGTGTTTGTAGCTTCAATTTAAAGGATAGCAAAGTTGATTTCAATTTCTGTGCTGTAATTATGTTGATTATATTGGAAAAACATGAACCAATACATTTAACTTTACGAACTGGTTACAGAAAGTTATCCATGTATATGAAATTTGCTGAGCATTTCATAAGTTCATAAATAATATTTACCTTCTGACTAATGATAGTATATACATTTATGCACATATCCCATATAATACATTGATTATTGGCTTGTTGAGAAAAATATGATCATAAAATATATGTCATTACAGCCCAGATACAGAGCAATAAAAAATTTAAAATATCTGACACCACAAGTCTGTATTAGCAATAACATTGTTATAAAATACTTGTAGCATTCTTGATTTATTTTTAAAAACCCAGAGATTCATTCAGTATCTTTCTGGCATTTGAACCGATGTCTCTTCATCTTCCACACAGTTGCTGACTGAGAAGGAAAATGGTTAGATTTGTCAAGCAGCTTTATAGTTTCACATTAAATTTCAAAGTTATTGAGACCCAAGGAGAGAAATAATAACAGTGGCATTCCTAATCAGCAAGAAAAGTATAAATTAAACACTAAGTGAAGGAGCCACTGGCCAATTGTTTACAGGAAAAAAAATATACCATGTGCCAAATTAAATTCCTGGTGGATTACAGATTTTAATGTAAAAATCAAACCATAAAATTACTAAAAGAAAATATAGAAAAATACTGATATAGTCTTGGAAATGGGAATTATAGCACATGAAATGTAAAGCAAAGATTGATTTTTAAAATACATAAAAAACTAAAACGTGTTTTGGAGATCACCAAAAAATTAAAGGGCAAATACCAAACTGGAAGGGAAAAAAAACACCAAAAAAGTAAAAGGCAGACACCAAAACTGGAAGAGAGAAAAAGGGACAAAGGGTTAAGAAGTCTTACAAATCAGTAAGAAAAAGATAAATAGCCATATAGAAAAATGGGCAAAGGACTTCTGCAGGTAAGTCAGAAAAGAAGGAATAGAAAGGGTCAATAAAGATGAATTTTTAAAATTTTTGTCAGTAATAAAAAATACAAATTAAAACAATATTAAAATGCCTTCTTTGCCTATAGAATTGATAAAGATTACTTTAAAAGACTATCCAGTGTTAGAGAAGGTACTACAGCTGTTCTCAATAGCTCTTTGGCAAAGTGTCTGAAAAGCACATACCTTTTAACTAGAAATTCCACATCCATATAATAAGAAAATATATGCTAAGGAAATTATTAATGATGTATGTCACAAGATATTTGTTGCAGTTTCCTTCCTTGCTCCCTCCTTCTGCCCCATCCCCTTCTCTCTCTCTTTCTTTCTATCTCCTTTTTCTTTTTTGTTTCATGTTTGGTATTGGTAAAAATTTGAAAAAATTAAAATGTCCAACAAAAAGGGGCTGGTGAAGTAAAATATGGTAAGTTTATTCAATAAAACATCTGTTATTCAACCAATAAAAATGACAACACAGTAAAATATTAGAAAAATATTCACAATATATTAGGTTTAAAAAAATGGGGTACAGAGCAAAATGTACTGGGAAAGCGTCTCCTGTCTCTCTCTCTCCCCCCACCTCTCCCTGTCTCTCTCTCCCTGTCTCTCTCAATCCCTCTCTCTCTCTCTCCCTCTCTCTCTCCCTCTCTCTCCCTCTATCCCTCTCTCCCTCTATTCCTCTCTCTCCCTCTCTCCCCATCTCTCTCTCCCTGTCTCTCTCTCCCCTTCTCTCTTCCTGTCTCTCTCCCTCTCTCCCTGTCTCTCTCCCTCTCTGTCTCTCTCTCCCTCTCTCTCTGTCCCTCTGTCCCTCTCTCCCTCTCTGTCTCTCCCTCTCCCTCCCTCTCTCTCCCTCTCTCTGTCTCTGTTTCTCTC